>NC_135985.1:17396384-17456384 GCF_053455715.1 Rhinoraja longicauda
GTTTTGCAGGAAATATGAAACTCCCCCACCACAGGACGTGGGGCTGGACTAGGGGCAGCTCCGTACAGCCAGTGGTGGTGTATGTCCATCGACAGGAACTGTGAGTTGCTTCAAACCCTTATCCCCCATTCTCTGGAGCCCTGGCAGATGAAACTCCCATGGAGGCCTTGCATCCCGAGAGGGGGTTTCGATGTCAATCCAGAATCCTTCCTGACCTGGTGATGCAGGAAGTAGTGAAAGCCACCTGTTTCCTTCATCATCGTTACTTTTTTTTTTGTAACATATCTTTCATTCATTTCTTCTGCATCTCTCTATATTGCCGTCTACGTCTCTCATTTCTCTCCCCCCCCCCCCCCCCCCCCCCCCCCCCCCCCCCCCCGACTCTCAGTCTGAAGAAGGGTCTCAACACGAAACATCACCAGTTCCTCTCCTCCAGAGAAAGCCAATGGAACGTTGGCCTTCATAACAAGAGGACTTGAGTATAGGAGCAAAGAGGACCTTCTGCAGTTGTACAGGGCCCTGGTGAGACCGCACCTGGAGTACTGTGTGCAGTTTTGGTCTCCAGATTTGAGGAAGGATATTCTTGCTATTGAGGGCGTGCAGCGTAGGTTTACTAGGTTAATTCCTGGAATGGCGGGACTGTCCTATGTTGAAAGCCTGGAGCGACTAGGCTTGTATACACTGGAATTTAGAAGGATGAGAGGGGACCTTATCGAAACGTATAAGATTATTAAGGGGTTGGACACGTTAGAGGCAAGAAACATGTTCCCAATGTTGGGGGAGTCCAGAACAAGGGGCCACAGTTTAAGAATAAGGGGTAGGCCATTTAGAACGGAGATGAGGAAAAACCTTTTCAGTCAGAGAGTTGTGAATCTGTGGAATTCTCTGCCTCAGAAGGCAGTGGAGGCCAATTCTCTGAATGCATTCAAGAGAGAGCTGGATAGAGCTCTTAAGGATAGCGGAGTCAGGGGGTATGGGGAGAAGGCAGGAACGGGGTACTGATTGAGAATGATCAGCCACGATCACATTGAATGGCGGTGCTGGCTCGAAGGGCCGAATGGTCTCCTCCTGCACCTATTGTCTATTGTCTATTGTCTATTGAGACGCTGTCTGACCCGCTGAGTCGCTCAGCATCTCTGGAGGAGAGGAACAGGTGACGTTTCGGGTTGAGACCCTTCTTCAGACTGAGAGTCGAATGGGGGAAAGAGAAATGAGAGAATTGTGCGTCCGTCTTCGGTGAAATGGAAGTGGTGGGGCGAAGGTCTGATAAATAGAGGCGCAGATTATGGGGCGAATCTTGATGGTCCACGAAGATATGATGAGACGTTCAAGGATCACAATGAGCAATGCACCATAGCCCTGTTGCATTTACAGTGAACAAAGTGAACTACTGTACGTGCAGATTGAGAAGGATGTGGCAGCAATTATCCTTAGTCAGAGGAAATGCCATTGTTTTCTGCTGGGACAACCCATTGTTCTCATTACAGATCACAAGCCACCGATGGTAATCCTAGAGCCTCAAACAGACATTCCGACATTCCGACAATGGGATTATCAAAGGAATCAACCGGGAGCTTTTGTTTAAAAACGCTGTTTGATTATATGATTGAATATTGGGTATCAAAGCAAATGTAGCCTATGATGCTCATTCCAGAATACTACATGAATGTTCTTGTATTGTACAATGACAGAACATAGAGTGGAAGGTTGAGTCGAAGGTGAGTGTCCAACAGGTGACCATTTGGTGATTGCTTCGCTGAGTCCACCTAAACCTACCCGATCTCCCGGTTGCTCAACACTTTAACTCCCCCTCCTGATCCCATGTTGACCTTTCTATACTGGGCCTCCTCCATTGTCAGAGTGAGGCCCAGCAGAAATCGGAGTAAAAAACACCTCTTATTTTGCTTGGGCAATTTACACACCAGCGGTATGAATATTGACTTCTCTAACTTCAAGTAACCCTTGCTTTCCCTCTCTCTCCATCCCTCCCCCTTCCTAGTTCTCCGACTAGTCTGACTGTACCCTTGGTTAAACATTATCTCTGTATACTCGTGTTGTCACCTTCTCCGAGCGAACAATGATCTATTCTGCATTTTCCTTGATCCTCGTCCCATTTCATGTCTCGCTTCCACACCTTACACTTCCTTATCTCTGTGCCTCCCTCTCCCCTGAGTCTGAAGAAGGGTCTCGACCCGAAACGTCACCCATTCCTTCTATCCAGAGATGCTGCCTGACCCGCTGAGTTACCCCAGCATTTTGCGCCTATCTTCGATGTAAACCAGCATCTGCAGTTCCTTCCTGCGAAGTTCACTCTAGACAATAGACAATAGACAATAGGTGCAGGAGTAGGCCATTCAGCCCTTCGAGCCAGCACCGCCATTCAATGCAATCATGGCTGATCACTCTCAATCAGTACCCCGTTCCTGCCTTCTCCCCATACCCCCTCACTCTGCTATCCTTAAGAGCTCTATCCAGCTCTCTCTTGAAAGCATCCAACGAACTGGCCTCCACTGCCTTCTGAGGCAGAGAATTCCACACCTTCACCACTCTCTGACTGAAAAAGTTCTTCCTCATCTCCATTCTAAATGGCCTACCCCTTATTCTTAAACTGTGGCCCCTTGTTCTGGACTCCCCCAACATTGGGAACATGTTTCCTGCCTCTAATGTGTCCAATCCCCTAATTATCTTATATGTTTCAATAAGATCCCCCCTCATCCTTCTAAATTCCAGTGTATACAAGCCTAATTGCTCCAGCCTTTCAACATACGACAGTCCCGCCATTCCGGGAATCAACCTAGTGAACCTACGCTGCACGCCCTCAATAGCTCTACATTTATTTGAGTTTGTTTTGTGTGATGTGCCAACATCTGACATGCATTACTCCCTCTGCACCATCCTGTGCCCTGTGGAGCTGCAGGGAGATCTTCATGGGCTTTAGAGAGAAGACCTTGCTTGATGAGGCAAGTGTTCCCTCCCACTGATCTCGGCGCAGCTCGGCTGTTTATGTTTCACCACCTTCACACGTGATTGAGTTTAGTGCGGTCCATCTTAAACATGGGAGAACAGGCTGCAATTAAAGCAAAAGGCAACGAAAAAAGCATTTCAACATAGGCAGAGTCATAGAGTCTTACAGCGTGGAAACAGGCCCTTTGGCCCAACTTGCCCACACCGGCCAACATGCCCCATCTACACTAGTCCTACCTGCCTGCATTTGGCCCAGATCCCTCTAAACCTGTCCTATCCATGTACCTGTCTAAATAGTTCTTAAACCATTTGCAATAGTACCTGCCTGAACCACCTCCTCTGGCAGCTTGTTCCATACGCCTACCACCCTTTGAGTGAAAAGGTTACCCCCCTCAGGTTCCCATTGAATCTTCCCCCCTCAGCCTAAACCTATGTCCTTTGGCATAAGACTGAGGAGCGAGTTTTGCATTCGGAGACGGGGCACGAGGAAGGTAGTCCTACCCAGCAGCCCAGAAAGGCAATTGTTAGACATAAGGTGAGGTAACCACAGATGGACTTCTGATGAATCAGTGGCTTAAAATGCTAACTCTGCACCTCTTCCCCACAGATCCTGCCCGAGCCCTTGGGTCATTCCTGTCTTTGCTGCTGCAAGGGATGGAGCCGAACACGGTGACATGAAACGTGACAGCGACTCCCTTCCTGATGTCACGGAGCAGCAGGGAGTTAATTCAAGAGGTTGCAAGTTCCCCGGTTCAAGGCTGGCGATTGGAATATCGGTGAGTTGGTTAACGCAAGCTAGGATTTAGAGATTTAGAGATACAGCACGGAAACAGGCCCTTCGGCCCACCGGGTCCGTGCCGCCCAGCGATCCCCACACACTAACACTATCCTACACCCACTAGGGACAATTTTTACATTTGCCCAGCCAATTAACCTACATACCTGTACGTCTTTGGAGTGTGGGAGGAAACCGGAGATCTCGGAGAAAACCCACGCAGGTCACGGGGAGAACGTACAAACTCCGTACAGACGGCGCTCGTAGTCAGAATCGAACCTGAGTCTCCGGCGCTGCATTTTCTGTAAGGCAGCAACTCTACCGCTGCGCCACCGTGCCGCCCTGGGCCAGACTGAATCCATAATGATCATGTGTGTATGAAGAGTGCTCACACACTAATTTTCAGAGGAGAAGAGTATGGAGCACATATATAATACATAAAGCAAGTTGTGGGATATTGCGTGTGATGACCTTGCTATGCTTATACATACTGTGAGAACAGTGTTTCTATGTGCTTAACTCATATGCTGAGACAATGTCCACGCACAGAGTCATAGTCATACAGCCCTTCGGCCCAACTTGCCCATGCCGGCAAAGATGCCCCATCTTTGGGCGGCACGGTAGCGCAGCGGTAGAGTTGCTGATTTACAGCGAATGCAGCGCCGGAGACTCAGGTTCGATCCTGACTACGGGTGCTGCACTGTAAGGAGTTTGTACGTTCTCCCCGTGACCTGCGTGGGTTTTCTCCGAGATCTTCGGTTTCCTCCCACACTCCAAAGACGTACAGGTATGTAGGTTAATTGGCTGGGTAAATGTAAAAATTGTCCCTAGTGGGTGTAGGATTGTGTTAATGTACGGGGATCGCTGGGCGGCACGGACTTGGAGGGCCGAAAAAGCCTGTTTCCGGCTGTATATATATGATATGATATGATACACTAGTCTCACTTGCCCATGTTTGGTCCATATCCTTCTAAACCTCTCCTATCCTTGTGCCTATCCAAATGCCTTTTAACACCCCTTAGCTTCCTACCCTCTTAACGTGGTTCCACCCAAAATATATTGCACCCCTCACTCCTCCCTGAATTAAAAGCACATTTATTTGTGCAATTAACAATATCATTAACCCCTAAATAAAAGCAGTTGGGATCAAAATGTTCTTTTGGCGAAGATCATGGTGACAGTTTTCTCCCAGTGATTTGTTCGGCTTGGTGTCAACCTTTGTCGGGTTAAGTCTGGGAAGCTTCTTAAGGTGTTTCACACCTTTGGTGCCACATAAATGTAAATTACTCCTGGTGTTGTTTGGTGGTGAACTGCAGTGTGGGCTTTGATGAAAATAGTCCAGAATAATGGCAGGTCTCGACCCGAAACGTCACCCATTCCTTCTCTCCGGAGGTGCTGCCTGTCCCGCTGAGTTACTCCAGCTTTTTGTGTCCATCTAAGAATAATTACTTGCCTTGGTACTTTCATTGTGGTTGCCTGGTGGGTAAGGAGTGAGTGATTGCTAATTCACCTCCACTTCTCTCCCCATTTCTCTCAACACATTCTGCTCCTCTCTTGACTGGGAGCCTTTTACCTCTAGTTTAGTTTAGCTATACAGCATGGAAACAGGAGCATTGGCCCACCATTGATCACCCGTTCACACTTGTTAACCCACTACACACAAGTGGCACTTTACAGATGCCAATTAACCTACAAACCGGCACGTCTTTGGGATATGGGGGGAAGCTGGAAATCCACTTGGGAGAACGTACAAACTCCACCCACATAGCACCCGAGGATCAAACCTGGGCCTCTGGCACTGTGAGGCAGGGGCTCTACCATTGTACCACCCACTCTGTCTCCACTCATCTTCATTACTCTCTGTTTTCCCCTTTGTTCTCTCCTCACTCCCCACTTTTCTCTTCATCTTAAAACCCATGTTTTGTCTACCTTTCCGCAATGCTGGTGTAAACGCTTCAACATGAAACATTATCTCCATTTCCCTCCCCGTGGGCACTCCCTGGCCTCCCTCTGTTTTATTCCGGAGCTAAAAGGCAGAGCAGTTATGATCAAATTGAATGGTAGATGAAGCTTGTGGAGCTGAGGCACTCTTTACCAATCAGCCGAGCTTTGTTCAACTAGGGAGAAAATGATTTAGCAATCTGCGGTATAATATTTGCGGAATAAATTAATGAGAGAATTTCTCGCTGTTTGGGTAGATTAACTCTTCTCATCAAATGACCAGACACCTGACCATAGGGTAACAGTTGTCTAAGAGGCAGCCAGCAATCTTAAAACTCTCCTCACTTTATATCGTTTTCTCAACACTTGATTAATTTTAATTTGCGGCACGCAAGAAGAAAATAATGACTTTAAAATCCCTTTTTAATGAAGGCGGGGGTTGGGGGGGAGATGGTAGATAATGGGTGTTCACTTCACCACTGCACCTTTATAATCCCACACTAGTTGCCAGCAATGATTTTTAATGTGCTTCATGAACCTGCAATGATAAGGTTTTTAAGTAGCATCAAAAGAGTTGCAGCATTGTCATTTTGTGAAAATAATTTGAAACGCATTAAATTTACAATGCCTAGCGCGCTTAAACAGATCGTGGTGGATATTCAACACTGCTGAGGTTCTCTTCTTACAACCATCCCTTAGTCTATGGCATCCCCATCTCCACAGAAACCCCACCGATGCATAGACATTTCCCTTTTGATCCCACACACACGCACATACGCACACACACACACATGCACTCAGGCCTATTGCCACACGCACACATACATACGCATACACGCACACACATGCACGCTCACACACATGCACGCTCACACACATGCACACACACAAACACACACACACATGCATACACACACATGCGCACACACATGCACTCAGGCATATTGCCCCACACATGCACTCACACGCACGCACTCACATGCACGCATGCACACGCACACATGCACACACACACCCACTCAGGCATATTGCCACACACACAGACACATAGATACACAGATATATATGCACACACATAACACACAGCATATTGCCACACACACACCAACAAACGCGCGCGCACACACACACACAAACACACACACACACACACACACACACACACACACACACACACCCACACACACACACACACACACACACACACACCCCCACACACACACACACACACACACACACACACACACACACACACACACACACACACACACACACACACACACACACACACACACACACACACACACACACACACACACACACACACAGACATGCACAAATGCTCTCCTCATACCTCCCCAACACATACATACCCAAACAGACACACCTACACAGCACACACGCACAAACATAGGGAAACATGCACACAAATGCGCAAACACGTAAACATCTTCTTGTAATGCCTTCCTTTGGGACTTAGGTCGAGTATCTTCCACTCCAGCTTATAAGAAAATAACTGCAGATGCTGGTACAAAACGATTTATTCACAAAGTGCTGGAATAACTCAGCAGGTCAGGCAGCATCTCGGGAGAGAAGGAATGGGTGACGTTTCGGGTCGAGACCCTTCTTCAGACTGATGTCGGGGGTGGGACAAAGGAAGGATATAGGTGGAGACAGGAAGATAGAGGGAGATCTGGGAAGGAGGAGGGGAAGGGAGGGACAGAGGAGCTATCTGAAGTTGGAGAAGTCGACGTTCATACCACCGGGCCGCAAACTGCCCAGGCGAAATATGAGGTGCTGCTCCTCCAATTTCCGGCGGGCCTCACTACCGAGGCCAGACGACAACTATCAGACACCTCTTCCTACCTATCCCTGGACCATGACCCCACCGATGAACACCAGACCTTCATCAGCAGCACCATCACCGACCTCACCAACTCCGGCGAACTACCCCTCAGTGCCTCCAATCTCATAGTTCCCCAGCCCCGCACGGCCCGATTCTACCTCCTACCCAAAATCCACAAACACAATTGTCCCGGCAGACCCATTGTCTCTGCCTGCTCATGCCCCACCGAACTTATCTCTACCTACCTCGACTCCATCCTATCCCCCCTGGTCAAATCCCTCCCCACCTACGTCCAAGACACCTCACACGCTCTCCATCTCCTGGATAACTTCCGGTTCCCAGGCCCCCACTCCCTCATTTTCACCATGGATGTCCAGTCACTCTACACTTCCATCCCCCACAAGGATGGTCTCGAAGCCCTCCGTTTCTTCCTCGACCGTAGAACCAGCCAATCCCCATCGACCAACACTCTCCTCCGCCTAGCAGAGCTGGTTCTTACCCTCAACAACTTCTCCTTTGACTCCTCCCACTTCCTCCAAACCAGAGGCGTAGCTATGGGCACTCGCATGGGCCCTAGCTACGCCTGCCTCTTTGTCGGGTACGTCGAACAATCCCTGTTCCAGACGTACACTGGCCCCATCCCCGAACTCTACCTCCGCTACATCGACGACTGCATTGGTGCTACCTCTTGCACCCATGCAGAACTCACTGACTTTATACACTTCACCTCCAATTTCCATCCTGCCCTTAAATATACCTGGACTATCTCTGACATCTCCCTCCCGTTTCTGGACCTCACCATCTCCATCACAGGAGAAAAACTAGTGACGGACATTTATTACAAGCCCACCGACTCGCACAGCTATCTGGACTACACTTCTTCCCACCCGGTCCCCTGCAAAAAGTCTATCCCCTACTCCCAATTCCTCCGTCTACGCCGCATCTGCGCCCGGGATGAGGTGTTTCAGACTAGGGCTTCCGAGATGTCCTCGTTTTTCAGAAAACGGGGCTTCCCCTCCTCCATTATAGATGAGGCTCTCACTAGGGTCTCTTCCACATCCCGCAGCTCCGCTCTTGCTCCCCATCCCCCCACTCGCAACAAGGACAGGATCCCCCTCGTTCTCACCTTCCACCCCACCAGCCAGCGGATCCAACATATCATCCACCAACATTTCCGTCACCTACAACGGGACCCCACCACTGGCCATATCTTCCCATCCCCTCCCCTCTCTGCATTCCGCAGAGACCGTTCCCTCCGTAACTCCCTGGTCCACTCGTCCCTTCCTACCCAAACCACCCCAACCCCGGGCACTTTCCCATGCAACCGCACGAGATGCAACACCTGTCCCTTTACCTCCCCCATCAACTCCATCAAAGGACCCAAACATTCTTTCCAGGTGAGACAGAGGTTCACCTGCACCTTCTCCAACCTCATCTATTGCATCCGCTGCTCTAGATGTCAACTCATCTATATCGGCGAAACCAAGCGCAGGCTCGGCGATCGCTTCTCTGAACACCTGCGCTCGGTCCGCATTAACTTTTTTTTTTTTTTTTTTATCAAAAAATACTTTATTCAAGTTATAAATATCATTTACAAACCATCATTTTTAAAACAAACCCATCCGACATTCCCGGAGGTTACATATTCAATACAGGCATTTACTTAGACCTTTACATACATTTACATACATATCCCTTATTTGGAGGGGCGTCTCTCTCCACCACACCCTGCCCCCCATGTCCAGCAGCTGGAAGGACCCTAGACTGTGGTCCTCCCCCACAGGGCCTTGGCGTTGGCTGCACCGAGCTTCAGAGCGTCCCTCAGCACGTACTCCTGCAGTCTGCAGTGGGCCAGTCGGCAACATTCCTTGACGGACAGCTCGCTCCGCTGGGAGGTCAACAAGGATCGGGCAGACCAAAGGGCGTCTTTCACCGAGTTGATGACCTTCCAGCAGCACTCGATGTCAGTCTCGGAATGCGTCCCTGGGAACAGTCCGTAGAGCACAGAGTCCTCTGTGACGGAGCTGCTCGGAATGAATCGTGACAGGGACCCCTGCAGACCTCTCCAGACTCTCCTGGCAAATCCACACTCTTTGAAGAGGTGGGCCACCGTTTCCTCTCCGTAGCAGCCGTCCCGAGGGCAGCGTGCGCTGGTAGTGAGGTTCCGGCGGTGCAGGAAGGATCTGACTGGGAGGGCTCCCCGCATTAACGCAACTGATCTCCCGGTGGCCCAGCACTTTAACTCCCCCTCCCATTCCCAGTCTGACCTCTCTGTCATGGACCTCCTCCAGTGCCATAGTGAGGCCCGCCGGAAATTGGAGGAGCAGCACCTCATATTTCGCCTGGGCAGTTTGCAGCCCAGTTGTATGAACGTCGACTTCTCCAACTTCAGATAGCTCCTCTGTCCCTCCCTTCCCCTCCTCCTTCCCAGATCTCCCTCTATCTTCCTGTCTCCACCTATATCCTTCCTTTGTCCCACCCCCGACATCAGTCTGAAGAAGGGTCTCGACCCGAAACGTCACTCATTCCTTCTCTCCCGAGATGCTGCCTGACCTGCTGAGTTACTCCAGCACTTTGTGAATAATTCCACTCCAGCTTTGTGGGTTCTGAGGAGGCTGACGAGACAAAGTGGGGCGTGCAGTCTCTTCCTCAGACGGGGACTGCGGTGGGTGATTTATCAGGTGGTCCATCTCTCTGCCTCTTACACTTGGCCTCTTTGTGCCCCCAATGTACGGATTTGTGGTTCTTAAAACCATCCCAAGTACCTCTCCACTTTGTGCGGTCAATGTGCCAAGCAGAGCCGTTGGCTTTTACACAGCAGATCTGATCTGTCATGTTACCCTGCTGAGAGACACAGAAAGCTGGAGTAACTCAGCGGGTCAGGCAGCATCGCTGAAGAAAAGGAATAGGTGATGTTTCGAGTTGAGACCCTTCTTCAGAAGAACCCAACTATTCCATTTCTCCAGAGATGCTGCCTGACCCGCTGAGTTACTCCAGCTTTTTGTGTCCATAAGCTCATAAGTGATAGAGACAGAATTAGGCCATTCGGCCCATCAAGTCTGCTCCGCCATTCAATCATGGCTGATCTATTTTTCCCTCCAAACCCCATTCTCTTGCCTTCTCCCCATAGCCCCTGACACCCGTATTAATCAAGAATCTATCTATCTCTGCCTTAAAAATATCCACTGACTTGGCCTCCACAGCCTTCTGTGGCAAAGTCTATCTTCTGTTTAAACCAGCATCTGCAGTTCCTTCACTGTTTACGCTGCTGGTTTGGTGTAAGTCCACAGATCAGATATGAGTTGAAGCCCTTTGAAAAGAAGTCAACAAGGCCCCCCTCTGTATCTGGCCTTTTAGATGCTGAGTGATATTCCTGATCCAGGGGCCCATCAATAGCTTAACATCCCACGTAATGGGCACATCACGCTACAAAGGTCAGGATTAATAGATTTCTGCTATAAAATGCACTCAATTTCCAAATCGACAGGACAACAAAAGAACACTTTGTTCCTCCTCAATAGCTCCAATTTAAAAAGCAAAGATTCCTAAAATGGTTTTTGATGGAGCTATTGAGGAAGAAAGAAAGATTGCCTCTTGTCAATGTTTGGAACACATGATAAATAACAATTGGATTTCCCGTCTCTCGGACGGTCATGGGCGGTCACGGTGGCGCAGCGGTAGAGTTGCTGCCTTACAGCGAAAGCAGCGCCAGAGTCCCCGGTTTGGGCGCCGTCTGTACGGAGTTTGTCCGTTCTCCCTGTGACCTGCGTGGGGTTTCTCCGAGATCTTCGGTTTCCTCCCACACTCCAAAGACGTACAGGTTTGTAGGTTAATTGGCTTGGTAAATGTAAAAATCGTCCCTCGTGTGTGTAGGGCAGTGTTAATGTGTGTGGGGATCGCTGGTCGGCACGGACCCGGAGGGCCGAAGGGCCTGTTTCCGCACTGTATCTCTGTATCTCTGTATCTCTAAACTAAACACGGAATACTAAGCACTGGCACAGGCCCTTTGGCCCACGATGCCTGCCCCAAGCTTGATGCCAAATTAAACTAATCTCTTTTTGCCTACACAAGAACAATATCGCCCCATTCCCTACATGTTAATGTGCCTATCTAAAAGCCTCATAGTGGGTGGTGGGTGTATGGAACGAGCTGCCAGAGGAGGTGGTTGAGGCTGGGACTATCCCAAAGTTTAAGAAACAGTTAGGGAGGTACGTGGATAGGATAGTTTTGGAGGGATATGGGTCAAACGCAGGCAGGTGGGACTAGTGTAGCTGGGACATGTCGGCCAGTGTGGACAAGTTAGGCCAAAGGGGCTTTTTCCACTTCAATGACTCCAGTCACCAATATCATATCTGCTTCCACCAGCACCCCTGGCAATCCACTCTGATCACATCTCTACCACTGATGTGATGCTCACTGGCCTATTTGTTCTTATCTTGTCCGACCAATCTGCAGATTGTGTGCATTTGATACCACAAATCTATTAATCCTGACCTCTCTAGCCTGATGAGGCCTTTACAGGGGATGTTAGGCTATGGGTGGGCCAAATGGATCTGGAATATCGCTTAGCATCTAAAACTTTACTTTAGACTGGAGACACAGCGTGGAAACAGGCACTTTGGCCGACCCAGTGTCCACTCTGACCAGCGATTGCCCCGTACACTAGTGCTATCCTGCACAATAGGGACATTTTACAATTTGTACTGAAGCCAATTGACCTACAAACCTGCACGTCTTATGGGATGTGGGAGGAAACCGGAGCACCCGGAGAAATCCCACTTGGTCACAGGGAGAACGTACAAAGTCCATACATACAGCACCCGTAGACAGGATGGAACCCAGATCTCTGGCGCGGTAAGGCAGCATCTCTACTGCCCCTGTTAAAAGGTCAGTTACTCTTCCGGAATGGCGCCTTCATCGGCTTCTTTTCATTGGAGTTCAGCCTCATATCTTCCCCACCACTGATCTTAATTGTTAACTGTATGTTTGTGTTGTCATTTGTGAGCGGAGCACCAAGGCACATTCCTTGTACATGCACGTACTTGGCCAATAAACTTATTCATTCATTCATTCTTGTGATGCTCACCAGCCTATCATTTTTTTTTCTATTTCCTTGAGTTTAGTTTAGTTTGCTGAGATACGTGTGCTGAGATACAGAGAAAAGCTTTTTATTTAGATTTAGAGATACAGCACAGAAACAGGCCCCTTCGGCCCACCGGGTCCGCACCGCCCAGCGATCCCCGCACACTAACACTATCCTACACCCACTAGGGACAATTTTCACATTTGCCCAGCCAATTAACCTACAAACCTGTACGTCTTTGGAGTGTGGGAGGAAACCGAAGATCTCGGAGAAAACCCACGCAGTTCACGGGGAGAACGTACAAACTCCGTACAGACGGCGCCCGTAGTCAGGATCGAACCTGAGTCTCCGGCGCTGCATTCGCTGTAAGGCAGCAACTCTACCGCTGCGTCACCGTGCCGTCCACAGCATATATTTTTGCTGCATGCTATGCAGTCAGCGGGAAGACTATAAATGATTACAATCAAGCCGCCCACAGCATATAGATACTGGATAAAGGGAATAACATTTAGCTTCAATGAGGTGGATGGTAGGTCAGGCCCACTTTCTATTTCCTTTCTTAGATAAAGAAATGGCATTGGTTAGTCAAACACACAACCTTCTGATTAATTTGCTTTCTTTACCGTGTGGAAGGTACCAACTGTCCTCAAGGAGTGACTGTGATATTTAATATCTCAAACTAATGTTTTCCATGTAAAACAATCACAACCAGAATACATCCTTCACATTGCAACCCAAACGTTTAATAGAAGCTGATGTTCTGATGATCACTGTGTGGAGGAAGTGAAGCAGCGGTGAAGGGGTTAAGTGCAATGTACTATAACCAGAGGCATCCAGTGTTAAAATTCCCTGTTTATGAAAAGACACTGCTTAATCGCACAGCCAGGAGTAATGGGAGCACAGCAGTAGGAATGTTGTTCTTGGCTGTCTTTGCACTGCCTGAAGGAAGATGATATAATTCTACTGATTATTCCAGCATCCTATATTAACTCTCTCACTACAGGCCTCCGCATCTTGAATTAAATCATAAACGATGGCTCTCAGCGTTTTCCAGACATCCATTCCACCGACGTCATTAGGCACTGTGTTGGGACCATCACAGGTTAGTTTGCTTTGATTGCATGCTGTTTAACATGTGTACTGGTTCCTTTGTGTGGTGTTTTATGGCCGTGGTTAATCAGCTTAAAGCAATTGGCGTTAACCCACAAGGCAGTCTTGTGAGAAAGGGGTTAACCATACATTCACAGTGGCTGGCCTTCCAAGGGGGCAAGTTACTGCTGCACTCCTGCAAACTGCTTTGTGTAACGGGGTTTCAGGGCAGCGGAAGGGTTTGCACGTTGGCTCCTCCTTTTGTTCTCCACTCCTCCCCCCCCCCCTCCCCCACACCAGTCCCCCATGACGGGTCCTCCATTGTTCTTCCCCCTCACGGCAGTCCCCCACACTCTCATTGATCGTTGACCGCGGGTCGGCCTGCGAGGCTTCACCACAGCCAAGGCCCCATCGTCGCGAGGTTTCACCACTTCCCCGTCGCCAAGGCCTCACCACTGCTGACTTCACGCGTCTGTCTCGTTCGTTGGTCGGCGCCATCAACGACCGCCACACTGACCTCTCCCACTGTGGTTTGCCCTCAGGAATGATAAGCCACACTGGTGCCTCCAGTTTACACACAGGCACATTGCATACGGGAGGTCTCATTCACAAAATCAACCTTTGTGATCACCAACCCATCATTTTGAAGAGTGTTTTTAATTTTCTTTGGCAACTGGATGGTCGTTCAATGGGCAGGAGACTGAGGGTCTTTGAAAACCCGTGAGCCCATAAGGTGGGCGATCCCACTCTCGTGTCTGGAAAGATGGCCATTCTGGCAAGGACAAAATTCACTCTGTAACCGCCCCTTGCAAAGATGGGGGTTGAACTGCCTCCTTGAACTGCTGGTGTCCTTCTGCTGGAGCTGCTCCCACAGTGCGTTTGTGCAAGGACATCCAGGGTTTAGACCCGGTGAGTTTGTGCAAGGACATCCAGGGTTTAGTGCTGGGGAGTATTGCAGGGACATCCAGGGTTTAGACCCGGGGATATTGTTGGACCAACTGGAGATTCTTGAGAGTGGAAAAAAGGAGCTACAGATGCTGGTTTACAAAAAAAGACACAAAGAGCCAGGGTAACGCATTGGGATCAGGCAGCATCTCTGTAGAACATGGAAGGGTGGTGTTTCCCTTTAAACTAAAGAAGTGTCCCAACAAAAAACCTCACTTGTCCACGTTCTTCAGAGATGCTGCCTGACCCACTGAGTTGCTCCAGCACTTTGTGTCATTTTAGATATATATTTTTGAGTTAGTATGTTGTGCCCCTTGGAAGGGAACGTAGTTAGTGATGTTCCAATGCGCCTGTTGCTCCAATCCATCTACTTGGCAGATGATTCAGGTGGTGCCTTGATAAGCTCCCCTGTCAATAGGAAGCCATGAGAGTAGACCATTGCGTTCTGATCATGTTCTCTAAAATATGTTACCTGTGAATGCACCAGTCTCTTGGGACTACAACGTTGACAAATCACGCTGACTGGACATAATTCTCAACACTTTGGGGTGGCACGGTGGCACAGCGGTAGAGTTGCTGCCTCACAGCGCCAGAGAACTGGGTTCGATCCTGACTACCGGCGCTGTCTGTATGGGCTTTGTATGTTCTCCCCGTGATCACGTGCTCTGTTTTCTGCAAGCCTGTAGGTTAATTGGCTTCGGTAAAGATTGTAAATTGTCCCTAGTGTGGAGGATACCGCTAGTGTCAGGGGATTGCTGGTCGGCCTGGACTCGGTGGGCCAAAGGGCCTGTTTCTGTGCTGAATCTTTTAAAAAACTTTAAAAAAAATCCATACAACTTTACACTTGGAGGTAGGTAGACACAAAACGCTGGAGTAACTCAGCGGGTCAGGCAGGACCCTGCCCCCTCCCCATGACATCAGTCTGAAGAAGGGTCTCGACCCGAAACGTCACCCATTCCTTCTCTCCTGAGATGCTGCCTGACCCGCTGAGTTACTCCAGCATTTTGTGCCTACCTTCGATTTAAACCAGCATCTCCCTCTTGAAGGGAGGTTACTCTGTTAGCAATTGCCCTACTCCAACCACGTTTTGGCAAACTTGTATGCAGTGCACAGTTAAATCGCATCTACTGCCCAATTGTAGATTGTGCCACATGGTACTATTTATGTTCCACATGAGGCTCTTATTACACGACACAGCAGATTAGTGACTCTCCTCCCAGGAAGACCCTGAATACCAGACAACCCTACTACAGGAAGACAAACGTGGATTGTTGTTTCTGGAACTTCAGAGGCTGAGGGGGCGATCTGATAGACATATTTAAAATTACGTGAGGCATAGATCGGGTAGATAAAGTTTTTTTTGCAGGGTGGAAATGTCGTACACTAGAGAGCATCGGTTTATGATGAGAGGGGGAAAGTTTAAAGGATTTTTGCTGGTTCAGTGCGGAGAAGCCTAGTGTCGGTCCATTATCAGAGTGCTGTCTGCAGGAGCTTGTTGTCCAGATATCGACGGCTGCATTTACTTCTCTCCAACAGTGACAACTGTTCTGGGAAATACTTCTCTCTGTAAAGCCCTTTGACACATGCTGAGGTGTAAGTTCCTTTCAAGGGCAGCACGGTGGCGCAGCGGTAGAGTTGCTGCCTTACAACACTTGTCGCGCCAGAGACCCGGGTTCGATTCCGACCGTGGGTGGTGTCTGTATGGAGTTTGTACGCTCTCCCCGTGACCACGTGGGTTTTTTACCACGATCTTCAGTTTCCTCCCACACTCCAAATATGTACTGGTTTGTAGGTTAATTGCCTTGGTATAAGAGTAAATTGTCCCTAGTGTGTGTAGGATGGTGTTAATGTTTTGGGATCGCTGGTCGGCGCGGACTCGATGGGCCGAAGGGCCTGTTTCCGTGCTGTATCTCTAAACTAAACTAAACTAAACTAAAAAGAACTTTCACTTCTGCCTTATAGATAGGTTAGCTTGGAGGTTATGATGTCACTGTGTAAGGGAAGCACAAGAACAGATGATTTGGCCATTCGGCCCTTTGAACCTACTCTCCCATTCAATCAGCTGATCTCTTGCCCTCACCATTTTCTTGCCTGTTCTCCGCCCCTGTGGCCCAAACTTCCATTCATGGCGAAACTCCCTGTAGATCAAACACCCACCTCAGGATGGAACTCCCTCTAGATCAAACACCCACCTCTCAGGGTGAAAGCACTTGAGGTTTATCTCTGCTCTGCTCGTGCTAACCTGCCGGTATTGATTGCATTTATTCCACAACACTGTAATAGCCTGCACTGGTTCCTTTCACATCTGCTCAGTCTTGCGTACGTTCAAGTCAACAAAAAACACGTTGGGAGATATCTGGGTGATGGTTAAAATAAACTGGTCAAGTGAGATAGCCTTTAGGGAGCATCTTAACAGGTGAAAGAGAGGTGGGGAGATGGAGAAAAGGGATTTCCATGCTTGGGTCTAACGTGGCTGAAAACAGAGTAATCAAATATGGGAACAGACATGTGGCTGAAAATTGTGTAATTCGCAAAGGAATTGGAGAAAGGCACAGAGAAAGGGAGAGGCACTATAATGAAAGGATTGGAAAAGCAGGAGAATGTTGAAACTGACTAAAAAGGAATCACAGAATCAGAGGTAGATTGGGTGTGGATGAAGGTCATCCAGTGCTTCCAGCTCTGCTTGGTCTTTGAAAGAGTCTTTCCCCTGAACTTTCCCCATGTTTCCCCTACAAGTACCTCTCTAATCTCCTTCTGAAACTAAATTTGAAAATCTTCCTTTCCAGCCAGAGTGTTCTGGAACAGAAGAGCTCACTGTGTAAAAATATTTCTCCTCATCTGCCAGTGCATAGTTTGGAGTTTGGAGAGAGGCTTGGGTTTAGAGAACAGAATGATTCTACATCAGATTTGATAGGAGCATGATGTTCGGGCTGGATTACAGCCACCCAGGGTTGTACTGAGCTGCATTTGATGAAGGTGCAAACTGAACTTGCGTTTTGAACTCAGCCCTAGAAAAACGTACTTGTCGTCTCCTGTTGACTCAAACTGGAAAAAAAAAAGCTCCTTATGTTACAGGGTTGCTCTGTTCAACGCCAAGATAAATAAACCGCCCGTCTCTGCCTTGCCAAGAACCTCTCTGTTATTGGGCTACATGACCAAATGTCACAATTCATTATTAATAAATTTAAGGATGAAAGTGACTTCATGTTGCTGAAGAACTAAGAGTTGGAGAAGCCAATTGGCCTCGGATCATAGAGTCCGCAACTGGAATCTGGCAGCAATTCACTCCGTTCCCTCTCACCAATGAGAGAGAGAGTCAGGGACAGACTTGGACAACAGCAATCGGAGTGCAGCAGGGATCCGAGTTCCCCAATGTATTGCTGCACCTCCAGGGCAGGACGTTTCCATCCATCCCCTGCCAGCGGATTAGTTACTTTCCAACTATGCGTGGCTGAGAAATGACACACCAGCCAGGATGTGGACAAACATAAGATATTTATGACACAGAGGAAGCCATTTGGCCCATCAAATCCATGCTGGCCACATAAAGAGCTATTTCAACTAATCCCTCTCCCCAGTGGTTTGCAGCACATCGAGTGCCTGTTCATACTCGCTTCCAATGCTCAGGCTTTCTGACTCTTCCACTCCCACAGGCAGTGATTCCCAGACCCTGAGCCAGCCTCATTTTCCATCGACTCCCTTCCAATCCTTCCACCAATTAACTTAACTCCATGCCTTCTGGTTATATTACCTCACTGTTAAGGAAATCGGTACTTCCTGTGTAAAAAACAGTTTGAAGAAGGGTCCCGACTCAAGACGTTAACTGTGCATGTTCTCCAGAGATGTTGCCAGACCCACTGAGTTACTCCAGCACGCTGCACCCTTCCTGTGTAACTGCCTTGGAAACTTATACTTATGCACCTCGTTTTAGTCAGTTCTCCGCTTCCTCTGCAATAACCTGAGCCTAACAATCTTGGTTTAGTAAATGGAAGCCAGAAAATGGAAGCCAGAACTGCAGGTGATGAATTCCCTCGCCACTCTGACCTCTCTGTCCATGACCTCCTGCAGTGTAACAATGATGTCCCAGCGTAAGCATGAGAGGCAGCTTGTCCAGGCACACACCAGCTTTCTGGACTCAATTTTGACTTCTACAAAAGCAGATAATTCACACAAGAGACTGCAGATTGTGGAATCTTGAACAAAACACAAATCACTGGAGGAACTCTGCAGGTCAGGCAGCATCTATGGAGGGGATGGACAGGCATCGTTTCAGGCTGGGGCCCTTCTTCAGACTCTGAAGTGTCCAGATAATTCATACTTCTGTCTGTATTAAAACTGACCTCTTCTGCTGTCTGTCATCAGTCTGTGATTTGTAGCTCAGCCTCTCTCTATTAGCACTGCCTGACCTGCTGTGTGTATTAGCACTGCCCACAACTTTGCAACATTTTTCATTCCTTTATTCGCCTCATCACTCTCTAACTGAAGGTAGACACAAAATGCTGGAGTAACTCAGCGGGTCAGGCAGCATCTCTGGAGAGAAGGAATGGGTGATGTTTCGGGTCGAGACCCTTCTTCAGATCTTGTGTCTATCCTCGGTGTAAACCAGCACCTGCAGTTCCTTCCCACCCATCACTCTCTAACTGCCGTTAGAACCCCATTGACTACCACGTATCACCATGGCAACCCTGCTCTCATCCGATCACAGATATTCCCCTTGCCCTTTCCATCTTCTCCGCAGCATGAAACATCTCTTCCCCAATCTGACGAAAGGGTCTTCGGTCCGGAATGTTATCTGTGTTTCTCTCTCTGTGGCTGCTGCCTGACCTGCTGAGTGCTACCAGCATTTCCAGCCCTTATTTGGAGGTTTCTCCTGCCCTGTTAACATCGGTGTAAATCTCCTCTGTACCCTGCGCAGGGCTAGTGCATTCTCTTCTGGTGGAGCGGCCTTAAGAAGGCCAAGCCCTGACACCGGCTGTGGGCTGACCACTGCCGTGTACAGTTCCAGCACACCTTCCCTGCTCTTAATGTCCTGGCCTATCAAGGGCAGCACCTTGCCAACCAGGCCCAGGTGGGTCGTGAGGTTGTGGGCAGGGAACGCTGTGCTCTTAAACGTTGTGAAGAGCCTCACGAGTCAATAGACAATAGGTGCAGGAGGAGGCTATTCGGCCCTTCGAGTCAGCTGAAGCCCCCTTCCTTGTTTAGCCACTTCTCCAAAAGACTGGAGACTGGGAATCTTCTGAAGGTTTCAAGCCTTCCTTAGAATTTTTTGCAAGCAAGGATTCTTGGAGCCAGGGTTGTCTGCATCCAAATCATATGTACGGTGATACTTGTACTGAACTGTATATAAAATTGAATTTCACTGTACCTCGGTACAGGTGCCGGATAAAGTAGCACAAAGCTGTAGCTGTGGTGCCGGGTCACCAGTGTTGGTCCGGTATCTATATCAGAACTGCGGTGTGAGCAGCCCTGGGCACACCTCAACACTGGCCGACTGCTGGTGTACGCTTATGGACTTCATTGGCACCCTGTCCAGAGTGAGATATTCACTACTCTGTATCACTTCCTTCTTCAAAGGAAGACATGGCGACATCCAGACTGCAGGCGAGGGTGAGACAGAGGTTCACCTGCACCTCCTCCAACCTCATCTATTGCATCCGCTGCTCTAGATGTCAACTTATTTATATCGGCGAAACCAAGCGCAGGCTCGGCGATCGCTTCGCTGAACACCTGCGCTCGGTCCGCATTAACGCAACTGATCTCCCGGTGGCCCAGCACTTTAACTCCCCCTCCCATTCCCAGTCTGACCTCTCTGTCATGGGCCTCCTCCAGTGCCATAGTGAGGCCCGCCGGAAATTGGAGGAGCAGCACCTCATATTTCGCCTGGGCAGTTTGCAGCCCGGTGGTATGAACGTCGACTTCTCCAACTTCAGATAGCTCCTCTGTCCCTCCCTTCCCCTCCTCCTTCCCAGATCTCCCTCTATCTTCCTGTCTCCACCTATATCCTTCCTTTGTCCCACCCCCGACATCAGTCTGAAGAAGGGTCTCGACCCGAAACGTCACCCATTCCTTCTCTCCCGAGATGCTGCCTGACCTGCTGAGTTACTCCAGCATTTTGTGAATAAATCGATTTGTACCAGCATCTGCAGTTATTGTCTTATATTCCTTCTCCTTCTTGTCCATTTAGCCATCAGGCTTACTCCCAACTGCCACCCACATCAGTGCAAGAAGACCAGGACTTTCCATGAAGTTGTGGAAGGGATACACATTCCATCCGCTCAGGGTGAAGTCCCGACCTCCCAACCTACCTCATTGTAGCGGTTGCACTTTAAAAAATCTACACATCCTCTGTAGTGGGCGGCAAGGTGGCACAGTGGTAGAGTTGCTGCCTTATCGCACCAGAGACCCGGGTTCAAGCCTGACTATGGGTGCCGTCTGTACGGAGTTTGTACGTTCTCCCCGTGACCTGCATGGGTTTCCTCCGAGATCTTCGGTTTCCTCCCACACTCCAAAGACGTACGGGTTTGTAGGCTAATTGACTTGGTGTAAATGTAAGTTGTCTCTGGTGTGTGTGGGATAGTGTTAATGTGTGGGGATTGCTGGTCGGTGCGGACTCGGTGGGCCGAAGGGCCTGTTTCTGCGCTGTATCTCTAAACTCTAAACTCTAGGACATCCTCTGTAACTGTAACGAACTCATGCTGTGACTTTATACTCTGCACTCTGGCATTATTTTTCTCTTTGCAGTACTCGTTGTACTTGTGTGTGACTAGAGTCTACTGATGCAGAGTGTGATTTGGTGGGATGGCACACAAACTTTTGATTACATCAAGATGCCTGTGAGAATGATAGACCAATAATAAGAATACCAAAAGCAATGTGGACCTGCTTTCCACTGGGACTGCAATCATTGTGGGGCTGCTTCTGAATGAACCTTGGGCTAAGATTGTGTATCTCAATATAAACAAAAAACTTAGCAATGCTAGGTTAAACAAGGTTTAATGAAGCAAAAAGCATATCGATCCATGCTCCATCAAACCATGCTGTGTGTTTCAGAGTGTTTAACTTTGACGGACTGTGGTTGAAAGTGGCAGAGCGTTTGAGCTTGACAAATTATAAAAATCCCTTCACTTCAGCTGACGCGCAAGGGAGTAAAACATATCACCGTCTATATATGAAGAAGGGTCTCGACCCGAAACGTCACCCATTCCTTCTCTCCTGAGATGCTGCCTGACCTGCTGCGTTACTCCAGCATTTTGTGTCCATCTTCAGTAAAACACCTGAGTTACTGTGTAGGAATGTGTCGACACCCATGGTCAATAAGAACAACTTCAATTTATATAGCACCATTAATGGAGCAAAACGGCAGAAGATGCTTCAGAGGATGGTAACCAAGCGAACATTGGTGTTGAGTCGCATCTGGAAATATTGGAGCCTATGACCAAATGTTTTGGGGATCTTCGTAGAGGTGAGGTGAGGTGAGCTTAGAATATGATTTGTATAAAAATGCAAAACTTCTGGTTGGAGATTTTTAAAATAGTTTCTAAAGTTATTAACAAAAAATTAGATATGGATCCAAAATTAATTATATTAGGATTATCAGAACATACTACAATTTTTACAACAAGTCAGGTACATTTTCTTGATTACAGTCTAATAACTGCAAAAAAATTAATACTTAAATTTTGGAAAAACCCAATAACCCCCACAATTAAAATGTGGACTACGGAAATGACAGAGACCCTGCATTTGGAAAAAATAAGATTTGCCTTAATCGACAAACCTGAGTTATTTTTAAAAATATGGTCTCCATTTATTGAATTTTTAGAAAAGTAAATGGGTCTGGCACAGGACTAAAATAAAAATTTTAAATTAAAAGTTGAAACTTGAGTTAGGGGTCGGATGTACAACTGTGGTTATTGTCTCCCGGATCTACTCCCTTTAATTTTTATAGTTAGATCCTTTTTTTTTTTAACCCTCTTATTCTCTCTCCCCAATAGTTTATAGTTTGTTTTTTATGTTTACTTTCTCTCTTCAAAAATTTAAAAATTGAAGCTATGTAAGAACTCTGTAACAAATGTGTTTTTTTATTTCTATTTGTACATATGCTTTTCAAAAATTTTAAAAAAGAAGAAAAAAAAAGAATATGATTAGCATTGAGCACCACCATTGAGATACAGCGCAGAAACAGGTCCACCGAGTCCGCACCGACCAACGATCCCTGCACACTAACATTATCCTCCACAGACTAGGGACAATTTACATTTATACCAAGCCAATTAGCCTACAAATCTGTTCGTCTTTGGAGTGTGGGAGGAAACCGAAGATCTCAGAGAAAACCCACACAGGTCATGGGATGAACGTACAAACTCCATACAGGCAGGACCCATAGCCAGGATCGTCAGGCAGCAGCTCGACCGCTGCGCCACCGTGCCACCATGTCTACAATGGGTTTTGGAATGAGAGTCCACGTAGCTAATGTAACTACACCTTGAATTTGGAGGAACAGCATCTCATATTTTGCTTACAGCCTAGTGGTATGAATATTGATTTCTCTAACTTCAAGTAACCCTGGCATTCCCTCTTTCGCCATCTCTGCCCCACCCAGCTAATGGCTAACAGAGTCCTGAACAAGGGGCCATAGTTTAAGAATAAGGGGTAGGCCATTTAGAACGGAGATGAGGAAAAACGTTTCAGTCAGAGAGTTGTGAATCTGTGGAATTCTCTGCCTCAGAAGGCAGTGGAGGCCAATTCTCTGAATGCATTCAAGAGAGAGCTGGATAGAGCTCGTAAGGATAGCGGAGTCAGGGGGTATGGGGAGAAGGCAGGAACGGGGTACTGATTGAGAATGATCAGCCATGATCACATTGAATGGCGGTGCGTACAGGCTCGAAGGGCCGAATGGCCTCCTCCTGCACCTATTGTCTAACAATGGCCTGTTTCCTTTATCATCGTCACCTTTTTGCATATCTTTCATTCATTAACTCTATACCCCGCTACGTCGACGTCCATATCTCTCGTTTCCCTTTCCCGTGACTTTCAGTCTGAAGAAGGGTCTCGATCCGAAACGTCACCCATTCCTTCCCTCCAGAGATGCTGCCTGTCCCGCTGAGCTACTCCAGCTTTTTGTGTCTATCTCACTACACCTTGAGTTCGCAATCAGGGATGGAATTCCAGGCAAACTCCTCCGGGAAGTGCAGCATTTCCCTCAGGTCCTCCTCTCCAGCATTGGCATGGTTTTTGTGCTCATGTCTTTGGGCCTGGAGCTAACCGCTGAATGTCGTGACCGAGAGGTGAGGCAACCACCACTGAACCATTGGCATTAGTCACTGCACGCTGTAATCTCCACTGCCACAACAATAACGCTTCAAACTGCCTTTAATTTGAGTTGGAATTGCAGGCAATGGCATCAATATTGCTGTTAACTGCCATTTGAAAGACTGACTGCTCTCAATTAGAGATCATAAGCTTTCCCAGCTCTCTGAAAGGGCTGACCACATGCCAAAAATTTCCCACACTGAAAAAAAACCTGTTATTTTAAACCGTGCCATTAGCTAAGAAAAAATAAATAGAGAACTAGTGAAGAAAGGCAGAGAACAGAGTCTGGTCTGCAGCTGTGGTTAATTAATTTTGAAATTCTTCCTGTGGCCAGATAACCCGGATAATGTGACATCAACTGCTCCCTCGTTGATTAGAATACACATATTTTGCAAGATCAATCTTTCTGTTTAATTTAATATCGAGTAACCGTGTCCAATGGGCAGGTTACATTACCACAATAATATTCTGGATTCCCACTCAATAAATGAAAATCGTAGATTTTTTTCTTCTCTGTTGGATGAGGATTGCCCGTGGTTGTTACTTTTGACCTTTTTATGGGAGTTGGGCATTGAGCCATAGAGTCGTTCGGCACGGAAACAAACCTTTCAGCCCAACTTGCCCATGCTGACCAAGATGCCCCATCTACGCTAGTCCCACCTGCCTGCGTTTGACCCATATCCCTCCAACCCTTTCCTATCCAAGTACCCGTCCTAATGTCTTTTAAGTGTTGTTATAGTACATGCCCCAACTACCTCCTCTGGCAGCTTGTTCCATATATCCACCACTCTCTGTGCAAAAAAGTTGACAAGCTTGGTGGTAACTACCCATGCTTGAGGCAGAAGGGCAGAGCAGTTACTCCTGGGCCAACTGAGGTCCCTGCACCTTCCAGCAAGGCTGCTCATGACAGCAAGAGGCACATCTTCTTTAGGAAGGAGATGAGGAGGAATTTATTTAATCAGAGGGTGGTGAATCTGTGGAATTCATTGCCACAGGCAGCTGTGGAGGCCAAGTCAATGGATATTTTTAAGGCAGAGATCAATTCTTGATTAGTACTGGTGTCAGGGGTAATGGGGGAGGAGGCAGGAGAATGGGGTTAAGAGAGAAAGATAGATCAGCCACGATTGAATGGCAGTGTAGGCTTGATAGGCCGAATGGCCTAATTGTGCTCCTATCACTTATGAACATGGACTCTGCTTGATGCGTGTGAGAAGTGGTGGTGAACACTCTCACTGCTGACTCCACCAGCTGCTCTGGGATTAAGACCCAGTGACAGTGAAACAGTGGCAATTATTTCCATGCCAGCATGCGTTGTGACTTGGAGGGCAACATGTCGGTGGTCATGCCTCCCTGCCCTGGCTGCCCTGAGTGGCAGAAGGTGCAGGGTAGAGAGGCGGAGCTGGAGATACTTTGGTGAGTTGCATTGGCTTATCAGTCCTTAAGTCTTTGAGTTTGCAACTGGGCCCCAAGAAATGATTCTTGCCTTATTTTTAGTCACTAGACAATAGACAATAGGTGCAGGAGTAGGCCATTCGGCCCTTTGAGCCAGCACCGCCATTCAATGTGATCATGACATTTATTCACAAAATGCTGGAGTAACTCAGCGGGTCAGGCAGCATCTCAGGAGAGAAGGAATGGGTGAAGTTTCGGGTCGAGACCCTTCTTCAGACATGATTACATAGTGTGATCATGGCTGATCATTCACAATCAGTACCCCGGTCCTGCCCTCTCCCCATACCCCCTGACTCCGCTATCCTTAAGAGCTCTAGCTAACTTTTGTTGTGCCAAGTTCTTTAAAAGTCCACAGAAGGTGACTCCTGGGACATCTTAGTAGGCATGGACAGGTTGGGCTGAATGGCCTGCTTCCGTGCTGCATGACTCTATGATTCTATGATCTCAAGTGGAACACTCAGCTGGAGTTAAAACACCATGAAGAGACAAGTTGGCACAAACACAAGATGCATAAAAAGACAGACCTACATCTTTATAGAACCCTCCACTATCTAAGGCAGTATGAAAGATCATCAACCTGAAATGTTAACACTGTTTCTCTCTCTCTCTCTCTCTCTCTCTCTCTCTCTCTCTCTCTCTCTCGTCTCTCTCTCTCTCTCTCTCTCTCTCTCTCTCTCTCTCTCTCTCTCTCTCTCTCTCTCTCTCTCTCTCTCTCTCTCTCTCTCTTCTCTCTCTCTCTCTCTCTCTCTCTCTCTCTCTCTCTCTCTCTCTCTCTCTCTCTCTCTCTCTGCCCAACGTGTTGAGTTTTCTTTGTTATTTCACTGGGTTTAATCCATGCTCCAAGCTGAAAATAATTATTTTCTCCGCCAGCAGTTTTCTGCTCCTTGTCTGTCATTGAGTGGAGGATATTTGGCTTCACATTGCTATCAAGTTGGGAGTACTGTACCCTGTAATTGCTGGATCTGCACAGAGGATAGCATAACAACTACAGACTGGACAGGAACAGCCCATGTGGCTCAACAAACTGATGCTGGACACAAAAGCTGGAGTAACTCAGCGGGACAGGCAGCATCTCGAGAGAGAGAGAAGGAAGGGGCGATGTTTCGGGCCGAAACCCTTCTTCAGACTCGAAGAAGGGTCTTGACCTGAAACATCACCCGTTCCTTCTCTCCAGAGATGCTGCCTGTCCCGTTGAGTTACTCCAGCATTTTGTGTGTATCTTCGAGTTTAAAACCAGCATCTGCAGTTCCTTCCCACACAGACTGATGGTGGAGTTTCATTCATCTTCACCATCTACCCTCAATATACCACCACCTGCCTTCCACTCCTTGCTCCAGGCTTCCTCTGTGCTCCCTTTCAGTCCACCTCTTTTTCTTGCCCTGGAAGCAATTTGAACGTTCTGCTGAATTCTTGACCGGGTTTATTTGCAGCAGTTGCATCTAGCTCTGGACTCCATCTACTCCACCAGATTTGTCATCCTAATGGCCTCCACCAGTTGCCTTCCCATCTCCGATAACCAAAGGTAATCCGCCCCAGCCTGTTTCATCTCCCTTGGTAGAATAGAAGGAAGAAATGTTGGACCTCCTCCATGCGGTGTAAGTCTAGACTCCTTTGAGAGCAGTAACATCTCGGGATGCATTGTTCAATGCTCAGGTCAAAACCTTTCCCAAGTGCTTCACACAGCCCCACTTACCCTGCACAGATGGTTAAATCGTTTTTGATCTTTCACGCAAATAGCTGGCCGACCTCGGTGAAGCAACGGGCCTCATCTTGCTGATGATGGCAATGTAATTGCCTATCTCTCTGGCCCATCTCTGGCTGCCTGGTGTAGCCGCCTCTGCCCCGCTCCCCACGCACAGCTATTTCCGAGCTGCTATCTAGCACCAGCCTCTCCCATCAGAAAGACCCCGAGGTGCTGAGGTGTTTCAAATAGGTTTTTTTCCCCCTCCCTTTGATGCTCTTTTTCGTTGAGCAGATTAGATCCAAGCCCAGCTTCCTCAAGACGGAAAATTAAAAAAAGGCAGACATTGCTTGCAGACATTGCTTTTTTATATTTCCCACAGGAATACCTTGATGAGATATCGGAATAAAGCCATCACACTATTAATGCAACACCGACCGCTGTGCTGTAAAATTAGATAGCAAACTGGAGGAGCATTTTCCTGCTTTTATTTCTTTTGTACCTGCTGTTTTCCATTCAGATTAATGTGGGCACAACTGGACAGTTTTTTTCCGTATCATTTAATCCCGAATGATAACGTAAGCCTCGGGTTCTGCCTTGCCCCTGCGGCACTTGTAAGCAACAAGGCTTCCACTCTGTATCTCCTGTGCGGACCACCCCGCCACCCTGTTCACCTCCCTTGCCAGGGTCCTTGGCACCCTGGCCTCCTGCTGTCTGAAGGGCCTCAAGTGAAGCATGTTTCTCCCCCCACACAGGCTGCGATGAGCTTACTCTGCTCGCCACTGATTGTCCATCAGGGTGGGTGCTTCCATGCAACGTGCACCGTTTCTGCTGAAGAGAAATACGTTGGCCTTCTGGAACATGAGAGGCGTTTGTGTCTCCTTCATTATGCTCGGCCAGGTGGAACTAGAGGAAGGAACCAGCATTTACCGCGTGACATCTTGCTGCTTTAATGGAGTTTCAGTGCACTTTCACTGCTCCCACAGTTACGCTCAGCTTTTTTTTTTTTTTTGAACTCCATAAATTATGTACTGTTTTTGTGCTTGGAAGAGCAACCCTTTTAGATTTGACATTTCAATCCGCCCTGCTGCTGCTGCTGCTGCTGCTGCTGTTGCTGCTACAAGCTCTCTTTTTTTCCTTCCGCTCACCCTTTTGTGTCCGTCCGCACATTATCAATCACAGTACATAAGCATTCACGCTTCTGCAGATACTTTCCCCATCTGAGGATACTGCTGCGTTAATTCCAACCAGCCACTTGCATTTGCAACAGGGTTAAGTGCAAGAGCTTTGGGGCAGGCGTTAGTGAGGTGCCTCCTTACACATGCTCCACCATTCAATAAGATTACAGTCGAACCTGGGCCTCATTCAAATTCCTTACCTGATCCACACATCTCTCAATTCAATGTGTGCAATGGAACTGCAGATGCTGATATATACTGAAAATAGACACAAAGTGCTGGGGTAACTCAAAGGGTCAGGCAGCATCTCTGGAGAAAAAGCTTTAGAGCTAAGGCGTGGCAGCAGGCCCTTCGGCCCACCGAGTCCGTGCCGTCCACGATCACCTGTTCATTGGTTCTGTCCTAGACACGAGGGACAATTTACAGAGGCCAATTCACCTACAAACCTGTATGTCTGTGGATTGTGGGGGGAAACCGGAGCACCTGGAGAAAACCCACGCGATCACAGGAAGAACGTACAAACTCTGTACAGACATCACCCGCAGTCAGAATCGAACCTGGGTCTCTGGCGCTGTAAGGCAGTAACTCTACCGCTGAGCCACTGTGCTGCCTTTGGTAGTAGCCAAGTGAAGTCTAGATTGTTAGTTAATCTTGTCTCAGTTGGGATAGTTCAGATTGGCAATCACTGGGAAAGGTTTGGATTGGCCTTGTTTGAAACAGGTTCAGATTGGCCACAGTGGGGACAGGTTTGGATTGACCATGGTCAGAACACGTTCAGATGACTGCAGTCTGCAGGCCTCCCTCAGTTGTGGTCAGAGATCTCTCCCTATCCTCAGTGCCTCTCGAAACAATAAGCACTTACATTTCTTCATTGTTACCTATATCCAAAAGGTCACCACAGCTGTTGAAGTGTCTTGGAAGTGTGGTCACCAATGCAGTTTGGGAGATATGCTGAAGGTCAAAGCACAGCAAGTTCCCACACACAGCAATCGTAGTGAGCAGATAAACATGTTCCCAATGTTGGGGGAAGTCCAGAACAAGGGGCCACAGTTTAAGAATAAGGGGTAGGCCAATTAGAACTGAGATGAGGAAAAACGTTTTCAGTCAGAGAGTTGTGAATCTGTGGAATTCTCTGCCTCAGAAGGCAGTGGAGGCCAATTCTCTGAATGTATTCAAGAGAGAGCTAGATAGAGCTCTTAAGGATAGCGGAGTCAGGGGGTATGGGGAGAAGGCAGGAACGGGGTACTGATTGAGAACGATCTGCCATGATCACATTGAATGGCGGTGCTGGCTCGAAGGGCTGAATGGCCTACTCCTGCACCTATTGTCTATTGTCTATTGTCTATTGTCTATAACGTTATTTAGAATGTTGGTCGAGGAATAAACATTAGCCCTGGAACGCTGTGGAGAATTCTGTGGAACAAAAGAGGACCCGTCTTGGGGAAAGCGCCTTGAGGGGGGTAAAAACAATGGAGGACGTGGCGTGGGGGAACTACCATGAGGGGAAAAACAACGGAGGACCAGGCTTGGAGGGACCGCTAAGAACTAAGGGGGACCACAAATGGAACGTGTTAAAAATGGCTTGGGTAAAATTGAATACCTTGTAACTTTGTCGGTGCCCTTTATGTGGTGACTCTTTGCATACCTTGGGTATGAATATCGGTGAACAAAGAATATCGGTGTGGCTTGTCACATGTGACAATAAAGTATCATTCATTCATTCATTCATTCGTTCATTCGTTCATTCATTCAATCATTCAATCATTCAATCAGAATTCATCTGCAGATTTTGGAAAGCATACCCTGGCTTTTCCTGAAGCCCTCTGAGGGTGAGGGGAGACCACCGCAGGTTTAGGTCTCGCCCGAGCCGCAGCTCCTTCTGGCAGTGCCGCACACGGTCAGTGGCACGCTGGAATGCCAGCTGGGGCTTCAGTGTTCAGATTGCCTGGGGGGGGGGGGGGGGGATAAATCAGAAAGCTGAGGGTCAGGTGAACTGCAGCAAGACTGTCGAGCATTGCATCCTGATGCGTGTGAAATCCACCATGGAAATAAAGTTCCAAAGCACAGGCTGTTGCTGCTTAATTGCCTTCCCTGTGTTGCGAACTTTCCAGGTGGAGGACATTAGGAACGCTGCCTGGCTGTTTTACTGTAGCTCAGTGGCATTCCATTAATGGATAAAAGTGTCGGTGTTTGCCAGTGGAGACCTCCCACCTGGGACCCTTTCACTCCTTCTCAAGTACGCAGCCATCAAACACTAAACCTCCTCGGCAGCATTAACAAGTCCATTAAAAAAAGCTTTACTAAATCAGAAAGACATGGCGAAGCAACATAAAAAAGGAGAAGGGCAGCAAACCACTTGGGAGACAGCGAGCCTCACAGGCCTCGGCACACAGCGAGCCTTACAGGCCTTGACACACAGCGAGCCTCACAGGCCTCGACACACAGTGAGCCTCACAGGCCTCGGCACACAGCGAGCCTCACAGGCCTCGACACACAGCGAGCCTCACAGGCCTCGGCACACAGTGAGCCTCACAGGCCTCGCTCGGCACACAGCGAGCCTCACAGGCCTCGCTCGGCACACAGCGAGCCTCACAGGCCTTGCTCGGCACACAGCGAGCCTTACAGGCCTCGCTCGACACACAGCGAGCCTTACAGGCCTCGGCACACAGCGAGCCTCACAGGCCTCGGCACACAGCGAGCCTCACAGGCCTCGGCACACAGCGAGCCTCACAGGCCTCGGCACACAGCGAGCCTCACAGGCCTCAGCACACAGCGAGCCTCACAGGCCTCGCTCGGCACACAGCGAGCCTCACAGGCCTCAGCACACAGCGAGCCTTACAGGCCTTGACACACAGCGAGCCTTACAGGCCTCGGCACACAGCGAGCCTCACAGGCCTCGACACACAGCGAGCCTCACAGGCCTCGGCACACAGCGAGCCTCACAGGCCTCGCTCGGCACACAGCGAGCCTCACAGGCCTCGGCACACAGCGAGCCTCACAGGCCTCGGCACACAGCGAGCCTCACAGGCCTCGGCACACAGCGAGCCTCACAGGCCTCGGCACACAGCGAGCCTCACAGGCCTCGGCACACAGCAAAGACGGAAGCTTCAGTCCCGGGCTATTGCCTGACGTCTGTTTGTAACCTCTGCTGACCCCTCTGCTCGATCGTGCCCTCTATTGACATAAGTGCACGTTACCTGCTGAAACAAGTATGGGGTGTGAGAGGTCCTGGATTACCAGAGGCAGAATGAACTGTCGATGGAGTCCATGCAGAGTGGGACTGGGATGGGGGGGGGGGGGGGGGGGGGTAAGGTGGGGGGAGGGGGAGGGGGAGGTGGTTTGCATGATGGACTGGGCTGTGTTCACAACTCTGTCATTTCCTACGGTCTTGGGCAGAGCAGTTGCCAAACCAAATTGAGATGCATCCTAATAGGAGGTTTTCTTTGGCGCATCTGTAGAAAATGGTAAGAGTCATTGTAGACACAGTAGAAGTGTGATCTCACCCCAATGACTTATTAGTAGGAAGGAACTGCAGATGCTGGTCTATGCCGAAGATAGACACAAAATGCTGGAGTAACTCAGCGGGTCAGACAGCGTCTCTGGAGAAAAGGAATAGGTGCTGTTTCGGGTCGGAGTTTGAAGAAAAGTCCTGACCCAAAACATCACCTATTCCTTTTCTCCAGAGACGCTGCCTGGCCCACTGAGTTACTCCAGCACTTTATGTCTATCTTCAATGTGGTTGCACCAGGACATATTGTTGGTGATATTTACACCTGGTAACTTGAAGTTCATGGCTTTTGCCATTTCAGCGCCATTGATGCTGACTGGTGCAAGTATTCCAGCTTGGTCCCTGGAGTCAATGAGCAGATCCTTGCTGACATTGAAGGAGAAGTCGTTGTCTTAACATTATGCTACGAAGCCTGGTATAGACGGGAGAAAAGGCAGATAGTTTCCCAGAACTAACATCCTCCAGCTCAAAGAGAGAGGCAGGAATATTTGCGCTGTAAGAATGAAATGTACATTTATAATTTATGTTCATTAAATTAATTAATTATGAGAGAATTCTGCTTCATTGAATAATGTATGTTTTACGAGGCAGTATTTTGGATTCAGTGCGGAGATGAGGCTGTTGTTAATTTCTTCATGATTTTTTTGTATAGGGCGAGTATTGACTACTTGAGCCAAGGTGAAGGAAACACACTGACAACTGAACGAGCTCACCGTCTCCCTAGAGAAGGGAGTGTTGCTACTCTGTGTCTCTGCTGTTTCACTGAAGGAGAACGTGCCTGGGATTGGTGTCAGGCAAACGACAAGAGTTTAATGCCTGATTAGGGAAAACAATAGACAATAGGTGCAGGAGTAGGCCATTCGGCCCTTCGAGCCAGCACCACCATGGCTGATCATGCACAATCAGTACCCCGTTCCTGCCCTCTCCCCATACCCCCTGACTCCGCTATCATTAAGAGCTCTATCTAACTCTCTCTTGAAAGCATCCAGGGAATTGGCCTCCACTACCTTCTGAGGCAGAGAATTCCACAGCTTCACAATGTTCCGAGTAAAAAAGTTTTTCCTCCTCTCCATTCTAAATGGCCTACCCCTTACTCTTAAACTGTGGCCCCTGGTACGGGACTCCCCCAACTTCGGGAGCATGTTTCCTGCCTCTAGCGTGTCCAATCCCTTAATAATCTTATATGTTTCAATATGATCCCCCCTCAACCTTCTAAATTCCACAGTATACAAGCCCAGTCGCTCCAGTCTTTCAACGTACGACAGTCCCGCCATTCCGGGAATTAATCTAGTGAACCTACGCTGCACTCCCTCAATAGCAAGAATGTCCTTCCTCAAGTTTGGAGACCAAAACTGCACACAGGAAGGATATTCAGACCTTCCCACATCCCAAACACATGCAGGGTTTGAAAGTTAATTGGCTTCTGTAAATTGACCCAAGTGTGCAGGGAGTGGAAAGTGGGATTACAAGGGACTAGTGTGAATGGGTGATCAATGTCAGGTCGGCATGAACTCGATGGGTTGAATGGTCTGTTTCCATGCGCAGTCAATTCAATTCATTTCATCAATTTAATCAGTGAGGAAAATACAGCGGTGGATTATGGGGCTGAAGGGAAGGTGTTAAATTATTCAATTGCTTAACTTTAATTTTTTGTATTTAGTTATTTGGGGGTTTATTTTATTTTTATTTTTATGTTAATATGTACCTTTGTTCATTGTTTCAATTTTTAGTAGTTTTTAAATGACTGATTTTCAAATTTCAAATTTTGTCTTCTCTATATAAACTTTATTAACTTTATTTATATGCTGTAACTGTAATTCTTTTTTTGCACAATCCGCAGGCATTGCCACTTTCATTTCACTGCACATCGTGTATGTGTATGTGACAAATAAACTTGACTTGACTTTCAAGGACATCTGAAAATCTGAAGAAGTCTGAAGAAGGGTCCTGACCCGAAACGTCACCTGTCCTTTATCTCAAGAGATGCAGCCTCGCCCGCTGAGTTACTCCAGCACTTTGTGCCTGTTGGGCGGCAAGGTGGCACAGCGTAGAGTTGCTGCCTTACAGCGCCTGACACCTGGGTTTTGATCCTGACCTCGGGTGCTGTCTGTGTGGGGTTTGTGCGTTCTCCCTGTGACCCCGTGGGTTTTCTCTGGGTGCTCCGGTTTCTTCCCACATTCCAAAGACGTGCAGGTTTGTAGGTTAATTGGCTTCGGTAAATTGTCATTAGTGTGTTGGATGGAACTAGTATACGGATGATTGTTGGTCGGTGTGAAAATTGTCCCTAGTGTACCTAGCTAGGATGGGGTGTTAGTGTGTGTGTGTATCATCAGTATAAACCAGCATCTGCAGTTTGTTTCCACACATCTGAAAGTCACTGCTAGCTTTGCAGGCAGCAATGTCATGGGACAGCTCCAGGCTGGGTATCTGGCCTTTCAGGAGTGGGCTTGCCTTGCTCTGCTTCCTGGAGCTCCGCCCTCTGTGGTGGCCATGTCACTGTGGGGCTTTGGGATGCTCTGGGCCAATGTGATTGCCCACCCCTCCCTCCCTCCCCCACCCCCCTCCCCCTCCCCGCCCCCTCCCCCCACCCCCGGCACCCCAGCCAGGCAAGTATGTGCAGGAAGGAACTGCAGATGCTGGTTTACACCGAAGATAGACACAAAAATGCTGGAGAAACGCAGCATCTCTGGAGAAAAGGAATAGGTGACGTTTCGGGTCGAGACCATGGGTGTCAGGTAAAGGAGGTTTAGTTTTCTTTATTGTCACGTGCACTGAGGTACCGTGAAAAGCATTTGTTGGGTGCTACAGGGGACGATTCTGGACGAGCAAATAGCTGTCCCTTTACCTCTCTTCCTCTCTCCACAGCTGCTGCCCGACCTTCTGAGTTTTCCCAGCATTGTCTGATTCTCATTACCTCCAGTGCCGTCTGCAAGCAATTTTAATGCACGTTTTGGTCTGTCTGGTTCTTGCATGAGAGGAATCGGAACACATCCTTTTTACAAAGTGCCATGCTGTGGGATGGCCTGAAGTCATGTGAGCAGTGATATATGAAGGAGCGTCTCAGCTCCCTTTCGAGTATCAGGAGACTCTAAGTGCCTCTTGTCTTGTAGCCTTGTGGATTCTTTAAGCAAGATTGCAAAATTAATGTCGTTTGAAAGCCAATTTGACTGGGGATTCCTGTCCTTACCAGACCCTGGATTGAATGGCCCTGAACATTATCACTTCGGATCTTTAATAACAATCTGATGAATGAAACTTCCATCTCATTTTCTTGGCCTACTTTCAAGTTTAGACCCTGGGGTTAAAGAAAATTACTCTTGGTGAGTATTGCAATCAACGGTTAGGACACTCAGAGGAACTGAGACATTACAGGCACCAAAGCCTTGCTTTAAAAATCATTACTTGTTTTAAAAAAAAAGAAGGATCCTTATTACTTGCATTAAGAATGTGCTTCATACGTGCATATATATATCTGCTGAGATGCATCACCCTGCCACTAAGGTCAAGCAATGAGAAATAGATTTGTTCTGTCCTTCATTCGACTATAATGGAAAACTGCTTTTTCAATTTAGGTATTTAATTTTTTTGCCTGGGGCCATGAGTTGTGAATTGGACTGGAATCATCATATTTCCTGTCTTTGAAGAATAATTATCCTAAAAAAAATGGAGCCAGGAACTGAAATGAACAGTGATATTGCAATCATGAATACATAACTCAATGTGTAATAGGTACGAGGAGGCCCCAGGGTCTGGCTTTAAATGGCTTAGCTAGCTCTGCCTGGCTGCTACACTTAGACTTTAGCTGCTTCATTTAACTATTTATTGAAAAGCATCTATCTTGCCTCAACCCCAACAGAGACACTTAGTGATGGACTGTTATCTGTGGTGCATTTTATTGTCCTAGCTCCGACTCTGGTGAGCTAATGCTTTTCCTCTTCCGGTCTGGAGTTACGTTTAAAAAGCTAAGTAGTCACAGATTTATAGGATGGAAGGTAGACTTGTGTTTTCGTTGCCGGTTTCATGACTGCATGACGTCTCCAAATGCTCTACTGCTAGTGGAGTACCTAGGGAGTGTAGACGTGGCATTGTAGAATAGTGGAAGCCATTCAGTCCGCCTGTGCCATCTAATTCTCCCCGTCTTGCAGTGCCTAGCCATGGACTACATCGAATGCCCATCCAGATATATCTTGTTGTGTGACCCCCTCCACCAACTACAAGCAGAGTTCCTGATCCCACCACCCAAAGAACATTGCAACTTACCGAATAGCGAAAGGCTTGGAGAGAGTGGATGTGGAGAGGATGTTTCCACTAGTGGAAGAGTCTTGGACCAGATGTCATAGCCTCAGAATTAAAGGTCATTCCTTTAGGAAGGTGTCAAGGGATATGGGGAGAAGGCAGGAACGGGGTACTGATTGTGAATGATCAGCCATGATCACATTGAATGGCGGTGCTGGCTCAAAGGGCCGAATGGCCTAATCCTGCACCTATTGTCCATTGTCTATTGTCTACTGAAGGAGATGAAAAGGAATTTCTTTAGTCAGAGGGCGAAAAATCTGTGGAGTTCTTTGCCTGTGGAGACCGTCAATGGATATTTTTAAGGCAGAGATAGATAGATTCTTGAGTAGTACAGATGCCAGGGGTAATGGGGAGAAGGCAGGAGAATGGGGTTAGGAGCGAGAGATAGATCAGCCATGATTAAATGGCGTAGATGATGGGCCGAATGGCCTATTCCTGCTCCTATCACTTATGACCTTGTGAACCTGGAGAAGGTGAGGTCACTTGACTCCTTCAGCCCATTCATCAGAATCATGGCCTACCTTCTACCTCAGCATTATTGTTTCTTAGACTATCCCTACTTCCCTTCATAACCAGTGATCAATTGTCATCTGTTTGGAATGAACTCAATGACCGAGCATTCGCCACTCATACTTTGATCTGGTGCCTCTTCACGATTTTATTCCAACTCTGAATGACCACCAGGTGGCGCCAGCAATGGCTGCCTCGCCAACAATCTGTCTGTCCCTTCATTGTTGTTTGTTTATATGTGTTAAATGTATGATTATAGTGACCTTTAGCTTGTTTTATATGGGGGGGGGTGGGGGGGAGAATTGGGGGAAACGTTTTCTAATCTCTTACCTCGACGGAGATGCAATTTTTTTTTGTATCCTGTCTCCGTCCGCACTGCGGCCTAACATCGAGGAGTTGGTGGCCTTTGCTGGAGACCGACTTCGAGAGCTCCACCACGGGAGCCTGCGGACTTTAACATCGCCGTCTCTGGTTAGAGATTTACTTCAGGAACTCCAAGCTGCAGGAGCTTCGATCGCTCCGACGCGGGAGCTTCGATCTCCCTGACGCGGGGGCTTCGACAGCCAGCTGCGGGAGCTTCAATCGCCCTGACTGCAGATGGTTCGACTGCCCCGACCGCAGGAGAATAAAAAAGGAAGGAGATTCGACCTTATTTAGATTTTTAGATTTAGAGATACAGCACGGAAACAGGCCCTTTGGCCCACTGGGTCCGCGCCGCCCAGCGATCCCCACACATTAACACTATCCTACACACACTAGGGACATTTATTACATTTGCCCAGTCAATTAACCTACATATCTGTACGTCTTTGGAGTGTGGGAGGAAACCGTAGATTTCGGAGAAAACCCACGCAGGTCATGGGGAGAACGTGCAAACTCCGTACAGACGGCGCCCGTAGTCAGGATCGAACCTGAGTCTCCGGCGCTGCATTCACTGTAAGGCAGCAACTCAGCGCCGGAGACTCAGGTTCGATCCTGACTACGGGCGCCGTCTGTACGGAGTTTGTACATTCTCCCCGTGACCTGCGTGGGTTTTGTCCGAGATCTTCGGTTTCCTCCCACACTCCAAAGACGTGCAGGTATGTAGGTTAATTAACTGGGTAAATGTAAAAAATTGTCCCTAGTGTGTGTAGGATAGTGTTAATGTGCGGGGATCGCTGGGCGGTGCGGACCCGGTGGGCCGAAGGGCCTGTTTCTGCGCTGTATCTCTAAATCTAAATCTAAATCTAAATCTAAATCTAAATCTAAATCGCTGTAGGAATTGAACAGTATTTGCCATCTCTCCACACACTCTTCCTACCATTGGGAAATCACATCTCACAAATCTGATGGAGTTTTTTGAAGAAGCCATTAAGGCCATCAAAAGGATTGATGAGGGCAGGGCAGTGTACGTTGTCTACAGGGATAGACACAAAATGCTGGAGTAACTCAGCGGGACAGGCAGCAGCTCTGGAGAGAAGGAATGGGTGACGTTTCGGGGTCGAGGCCCTTCTTCAGACAGGGAGTTGAGCGAGGCCTGTGACAAAGTCCTGCATGGCAGCCTGGCTTGGTAGGTTCCATCACATGAAGCCAATTGGATTCAAAAATCAGCTTGGAGGAAGGAGTCAAAGGGTGGTTGTGGAGGGTTGTTTTTCTGATTGGACACCTTTGACCAGTGGAGTGTCACAGGGGTCGATACCGGGTCTACTGGTCTTTGTTATTTACAGTAACGATTTGGATGACACTCTAGTTTTCATTGTTAGTGAATTTGCAGATGACAGCAAAACTGGAGGTATAGTGGGCAGTGAGGAAGGGGATATGCAGGATATGCAGGATCTCGTTCAATGAAGAAGGTGGGCCAGAGAACTGCAAATGGAATTTAACTTTAACAAATGCATGGTGTTACATTTTGCTCTGTCCAGAAAAATACTCGCTGGAATTTAGAAGATTGAGGGGGGATCTTATAGAAACTTACAAAATTCTTAAGGGGTTGAACAGGCTAGATGCAGGAAGATTGTTCCCGATGTTGGGGAAGTCCAGAACAAGGGGTCACAGTTTAAGGATAAGGGGGAAGTCTTTTAGGACCGAGATGAGAATGTTTTTTTTCACACAGAGAGTGGTGAATCTGTGGAATTCTCTGCCACAGAAGGTAGTTGAGGCCAGTTCATTGGCTATATTTAAGAGGGAGTTAGATGTGGCCCTTGTGGCTAAAGGGATCAGAGGGTATGGAGAGAAGGCAGGTATGGGATACTGAGTTGAATGGCCTACTCCTGCACCTATTTTCTATGTTTCTATGTTTCTAAAAGACACAAAAAACCGATGGAGTAAATCAGCGGGTCAGGCAGAATCTCCAGGGAACATGGATAGGTGACGTTTTGGGTCAGGACCCTTCTTCAGACTGATTCTGCTCAGAGTTTAGAAACTCTCTTTCCATCTGCATTCTCACTCTCCCTCTTTCTATCCATGTGGTTGTGTTTCCAAGTACCATCATCTGGTAGCAGGTTTTTTATTTGGTACGTTAGCAATTGCCATCTGAAAATCCAGATGCAAGATATTTACTGTATTCTCAATGTACTCTGTGAAGTCCGGTAGACATTGATTTTAATAAAAGCACAGTCTCCCTTCACTACTCCCTTCACTTGCCCCTGCTCCTCATGCACCTGTTCCAAATGATCAAATACTTTGGTCTAATATTCTAGTCTCAGTATAGTTCCAACATTAGAAGTTTGCCTTTGTTCTTGGGTAATTCTCCACTTGTTATTTGAACAGGTTGTAACATTTCATTATCAGCAATATTTGGTCCTGCCTCAGGACGTTGACGGTCTATCCCAAAGATGTGTAGGTTGGTGGGTTAACTGGCTTCTGTAAATGGCCTCCGATGTGCTGGTGAGCGATAGAATCTGGGCAGACAAGGTGTGGGGAAAATAAATGGGATGAGCATGAATGGGCACTTGATGGTCAGTGTGGACACACAGGGCCTGTTTCCGGTTCAGTTTACAAGGAATGGGTGATGTTTCAGGTCGAGACCCTTCTTCAGAATGAAAGTCTGAGACGCTCAGTCTCAAGAAGGGTCTCGACCCAAAACGTCACCCATTCCTTTTCTCCCGAGATGCTGCCTGTCCCGCTGAGTTACTCCAGCACTTTGTGTCTATCTTCGGTGTAAACCAGCATCTGTAGTTCCTTCCTCCACATCTGGTTTAGTTTAGTTTAGTTTCATTGGCCAGCAAACCCTCTTGCACTAGCACACACTACATATTAGGGGGCAATTCACAATTTTTTTTTTACCAAAGCCAATTAACCTTTAAACCTGTACGTCTTTGGAGTGTGGGAGGAAACCGGGGCACCCAGGGAAAACCCACGCGGTCACGGGGAGAACGTACAAACTCCGTACAGACATCACCCGCTGTCAGGATCGAAAGCGGGTCTCTGGCGCCATAGAGCAGCAACTCTGCCGCTGCGCCACCGTGCCGCCCCTGTTTCTGGTGTTGAGTGGCTCTTTGACTGCTGAGACGTGACCAGAAAACTCTGGTTGGAAAGCCGTGCTGGGTCATTGGGCACTACTTCAATTCTTAAAGTAGGAAAATAACTGCAGATGCTGGCATCACAAAATGCTGGAGTAACTCAGCAGGTCAGGCAGCATCTCAGGAGAGAAGGAATGGGGTCACAAAATGCTGGAGTAACTCAGCAGGTCAGGCAGCATCAGTCTGAAGAAGGGCCTTGACCCGAAACGTCACCCATTCCTTCTCTCCTGAGATGCTGCCTGACCTGCTGAGTTACTCCAGCATTTTGAGATAGCTTCAATTTTAAAAGTGCCATTAAACCACATCCAGACCATTCCTGCAGATGGGCATAAAAAAGATCCCACAACAGTGTTCTGAAGAACAGGGAACATTTTCTGCCTGATGCATATTCCTCAATATTACTAATAACTTGATTATCTTCTTGTTATAACATTGCAATTTGTGAGAGCTTGCTGTGGACAAAATGGCTGCTGTGCTTGCCACTTACAACATAATTCAATGATTTAAAGAGGTAATGCCATGCGAATGCAAATCTTTCTGCGCCCCAATACTGCTGTCTTCGTCTGGTCTTATGCCTTATTCTGCTGCCCTCGTACTGTACGTTTACAGCAACTGTTTCAATCTCCACTGATGTTAGCTATCAGACCTTCCTGCTCCCTCTCAACCTTCCTAATCATTCTTTATACATCTTTAATAACACTGGGACCGTGGGCCAATTCTAGCCCCGATTGATGGGATAAAAATAGATTTTTCTCTGTTGGCTCATTAAACAAGCTTGGCTGGTCTCAACCTAATTCCTAATTTGCTCCATCTGCTCAAAATCCTCTGCTAATTGTCTCAGAATTGGCAATCAAACTCCAATAGGTCACAAGGACTAGTAGGAGTGTTGGAATGAAAATGGATTGATGAACAGTGGGTTTTCCCCCAGTGTTAAAACCTGTCCTAACTGTGAAACTCAAGATTATAAAAAGCTCAGCTCTGTACAGTGCCTTCACCATTCTGTTTGCCACGTGATGCACCAACATCAGTCAAGTGCGATAATCACTATTAGTGAATCCACAACAGACTTCGACAGGGTATTTCCAGCACTGGAGTGCACAGGTAACTGTGTAAAGTTGGTGCGTTTGTGTGCCTCTAGACTGCTTTGTGTGTTGTAGTTAGGGTTGCCAACTGTCCCGTATTAGCCGGGACATCCCGTATTTTGGGCTAAATTGGTTTGTCCCGTACGGGACTGCCCTTGTCCCGCACTAGGCCCAGACGGCACTGTGTAGGCCCAGACGGCACTGTGTAGGCCCAGACGGCACTGTGTAGGCCCAGACGGCACTGTGTAGGCCCAGACGGCACTGTGTAGGCCCAGACGGCACTGTGTAGGCCCAGGCGGCACTGTGTAGGCCCAGACGGCACTGTGTAGGCCCAGGCGGCACTGTGTAGGCCCAGACTGCACTGTGTAGGCCCAGACTGCACTGTGTAGGCCCAGACGGCACTGTGTAGGCCCAGACGACACTGTATAGGCCGGGGTGCTGCTGAATGGAGGTTGTATAACAACCCGCTTCCTGGCGCGGGCAGCTGCCATTGGTGGAGCAGAAGCAGGTGGCCGCTGGCTGGGTGAGGTTGCGTGGGGCTGTGACGTCACCTTGTCCCTTATTTAGGAGTGAGGAAGTTGGCAACCCTAGTTGTAGTGAGGCCCTATGCACTATTTCTTCTAGAGAGCCTGGCTCTCTAATATCAGAGAGATGGAACACAATGAAGTGGCATAGTGGCCCAGCGGTAAAGTTGTTGCCTGACAGCGCCAGAGACCCGGGTTCGATCCTGACAGCGGGTGCTGTCTTTGCAGAGTTTGTACATTCGCCCTGTGGCCATGTGGGATTTATCCGGGTGCTTCAGTTTCCTCCCACATTCCAAAGAAGTGCAGGTTTGTAGTTTAATTAGCTTCGGTAAAAATTGTAAATTGTCCCTAGTGTGTGGATAGTGCTAGTGTAGGATTGCTGGTCGGCGGGGACTCGGTGGGCTGACAGGTGTGTTTCCCTGCTGTAATTCTAAAGTAAAGGAGGTGAATAATCCATGTGGAATTTGGTATTGTCTCCAGAAAACGTTATTACAATTATGAGCTACACTACTGTACAAATCCTTTTTAAAGATTTCCTTATCTATGGTAAATATGAATACAAGGCTAAATAAAATATTTATTTTGCATTTGGTGCCATTATTGGGTCATGTGCCTCATGTTCATGTTTGTATTTGTTTATTATTGTCACGTGTACCAAGATACAACGGAAACATTGCTTGTGTGCGATCCAGTCAAATGATGCCATGCATGAGTATAATCATGCCATGCACAAGTACAACAAATAGTTCAGAGAGCAACAAATACCAGAGTGCAGAATATAGTGCAGTCTCACAGATATAAAGTGTAGCCTCTCCTCCAGACCCCTCCTGTATATGCTCATCTCCATCCCTGAGTCCAAAATGTCCCTATTATCCCCTCTCTTCCACCCACTCCCTTTGGCATTACATTTTACTCCTCCTCCTCCTCCCTTCTCTGATGCCCTTTTGTCCCCTTTTCACCTCTAGCTTTTATCACTTACTTCACCCATCGACTCCACGTCTTGCATGTATCCATCTATCACTTGCTAGTCTTTGTCCTGCCCCCTCCTCACCTATCCAGCTTTCCTTCACCCTTACTCCAACCAGTCTGAAGAAGGGTTCCAATCGGAGCATGTCCACTCTCTTCACAGATGCTACCCGACTCGCTGAGTTTCTCTAGCACTTTGGTGTTTTGCTCATGATTCCAACATCTGCAGTCTCTAGTGTACATGCTGGATTCACCCCAGCGTGGCTCTGTTGTCCGAGGGGGTTGGGAAATCTGTGAAGGTTGGTGCTGTCCTGTTGGACTCTGTCAGACGGCGCAGCCAGGGTGTGGTGCTGGCAGATGCTGCCATCAGCTTGGTGATTGGCGGGCAGCGCTGGAATCTGGGGCTTCCATGGTGAAACAAGTGTCAGTGGATGTCCTGGCACCAGGCAGATCTCATCAATCTACCCCCACTGTTATATTAGAACAGACGAGGTTTGAACTTCTCTTTGAACCCTATCATCCCAGCCAATTGTTTGTTGCTTTACTGAATTCTCCAAAATTCAGCGTACAGCGTAGGTTTACTAGGTTAATTCCCGGAATGGCGGGACTGTCATATGTTGAAAGACTGGAGCGACTAGGCTTGTATACACTGGAATTTAGAAAGATGAGAGGGGATCTTATCGCAACATGTAAGATTATTAAGGGGTTGGACACGTTAGAGGCAGGAAACATGTTCCCAATGTTGGGGGAGTCCAGAACCAGGGGCCACAGTGTAAGAATAAGGGGTAGGCCATTTAGAACGGAGATGAGGAAAAACCTTTTCAGTCAGAAAGTTGTGAATCTATGGAATTCACTGCCTCAGAAGGCAGTGGAGGCCAATTCTCTGAATGCATTCAAGAGAGAGCTAGATAGAGCTCTTAAGGATAGCGGAGTCAGGGGGTATGGGGAGAAGGCAGGAACGGGGTACTGATTGTGAATGATCAGCCATGATCACATTGAATGGTGGTGCTGGTTTGAAGGGCCGAATGGCCTACTCCTGCACCTATTGTCTATTGTCTAAAATGAATGACATTATTTATGAGATTTAGGTTAACAGGTGAATTCTTGGTGTTTTTTTCTATTATGCGTTTGATGGCTGTGCCTTCAGCCACCATGGTTCTAATCTCTGGAATATTCTCCCTTCTCTTCTTTCTCATTGAGTAATGGCAGCATGGTGGGGCAGCGGTTAAGTTGCTGTCTTACAGCGTCAGAGACCCGGGTTCGATCTCGACTATGGCTGCTCTCTGTATGTAGTTTGTATGTTCTCCCTGTGGCCGTGTGGGTTTGCTCTGGTTTCCCCTCGCGTTCCAAAGATGAGCAGGTCTGTAAAGTTGTCCCTCGTGTGTAGGATGGAACTAGTGTGTGGGTGATCACTGTTCAGCGTGGACTCGGTGGGACAAAGGGCCCGTTGCCACACTGTATTTGTAAACTTAACTAAACTACACGAGTCAGGAAGTTATGTTGCAGCTTTATGAAACTTTAGGTAGGCCACAGTTTGAGTATTGTGTGCATTTCTGGTCGCTCTATTACAGGAAGGATGAGGAGGCTTTGGAGAGGGTGCAGAATATATTCGGTGGTCTTGACTGGAGGGTATTTGCTAAAATGAGAGTTTGGACAAGCCTGGATTGTTCTGGAACATCAGAGGCTGAGGCGAGACCTGGTAGAAGTTGATTAAAGAATGAGAGGTGTAGACAGGGTAGACAATCAGATTAATTTTCCTGGGGTGGAGATGTCAAAGATTAGAGGGCGTAGGTTTAAGTCAAGTCAAGTCTATTTGTATAGCACATTTAAAAACAACCCATGTTGACCAAAGTGCTGTACATCTGATTAGGTACTAAGGAAAAAATGAAACATACAGTAGCACGCAAACAGTTCACAGCACCTCCTCAATGAGCCTCAAACGCTAGGGAGTAGAAATAGGTTTTGAGCCTGGACTTAAAGGAGTCGATGGAGGGGGCAGTTCTGATGGGGAGAGGGATGCTGTTCCACAGTCTAGGAGCTGCAACCGCAAAAGCGCGGTCACCCCTGAGCTTAAGGTGAAAGGGGAAAAGTTTAAAGGAGATGTGAGGTAAACCTTTTTTTACACGGAGTGGGTTCGTGAAAGGTATTGCCAGGGATGGTCGTGGGGGCAGATACAATTGTATTGAAGAGGCTTTTGGATAAACACATGAACATGCAGGGAATGAAATGAGTGGATCACATATGGGTAGATGAGCTGTAGTTTAGTTTGGCACAGGCATAGTTTGCCAAAGGGGCTGAATCTGTGCTGTAACATCCTATGTTCCTTTTTAGATCCTGTCTCTCTGACCCACTTATTTTGCCATATATCCTGCTGATGTGCTTTGAGTCTGTTTCTGGTTGTGTGTAAACTGCCTTAAGCTACTTCGCTACCTTAATGCTTTAAATGCAACTTGTCGTGAATAGATGTTGATGTCTGCTGTGCTCGCTGTTGGCTCCTCGGGCGGCTATGCTGACAGGAGTGGATGAACTGCTTCGTCCAAACTCCAAGTGATTAAATACAAGGGAGATGGCAGGATTGGCGAAGGGCCCTGAGGGGTAAAGACTGTGCCCTTATTGATGCTAATTCAGCTCTTTGACTCTGCCAAGTTTGGCAGTTCTTCCCAACCCGTTCTCATCTGCTTGTCTTTTATCTGCTGTTACAACTCAGTAAAAGACACCTTGGCGTTGAGATATGCTTGGAAAAAAACCTGGAGCAGATGGGCAAGAAAATTCCCAAACATCTTGTATTGCGGGAATGTTGGTGTTATTTGGCCATTGGCTGCCCCCTGTAATATCAACCCCTTTTAAAATTAACAATCACAAAATTCTCTACCCCACTCTGACCTTTCGGGTTCCTAATAAATCTCTCTCTCCCCCCCCCCAACCTTAAACCTATGTCCTCTGGTTCTTGATTCCCCTACTCCGGGCAAGAGACTGTGCATGTCTCCCCGATCTATTCCTCTCGTGATTTTGTACAGATTTGTACCAGATTGATCCCTGGGATGGCAGGACTTTCATATGAAGAAAGACTGGATAGACTCGGCTTGTACTCGCTGGAATTTAGAGGATTGAGGGGGGATCTTATAGAAACTTACAAAATTCTTAAGGGGTTGGACAGGCTAGATGCAGGAAGATTGTTCCCGTTATTGGGGAAGTCCAGAACAAGGGGTCACAGTTTAAGGATAAGGGGGAAGTCTTTTAGGACCGAGATGAGAAAGTTTTTGTTCACACAGAGAGTGGTGAGTCTGTGGAATTCTCTGCCACAGAAGGTAGTTGAGGCCAGTTCATTGGCTATATTTAAGAGGGAGTTAGATGTGGCCCTTGTGGCTAAAGGGATCAGGGGGTATGGAGAGAAGGCAGGTACGGGATACTGAGTTGGATGATCAGCCATGATCATATTGAATGGCGGTGCGTGCAGGCTCGAAGGGCCGAATGGCCTACTCCTGCACCTATTTTCTATGTTTCTACAAGGTGAAGGTGCTCCAACAGTGATGTTGCAACACAAAATGTAAAATTGTTTGCGATGAAGTACAGTAGATGCTATTGACAGTCTACTCTAAAGACGGGATTCAAAAGGACTCTGAGCAACCATAAACATGTTGTATAAATACATCGATTCCATGCCGACCAGCGATCCCCACACATTAACCAGAGAGTTGTGAATCTGTGGTTTTCTCTGCCACAGAAGGCAGTGGAGGCAAATTCACCGGATGTTTTCGAGAGAGAGTTAGATTTAGCTCTTGGGGCTAAAGGAATTGAGGGATATGGGGAGAAAGCAGGAACGGGGTACTGATTTTGGATGGTCAGCCATGATCATATTGAATGGCGGGTATTTATTCACAAAATGCTGGAGTAACTCAGCAGGTCAGGCAGCATCTCAGGAGAGAAGGAATGGGTGACATTTCGGGTCGAGACCCTTCTTCAGACTGATGTCAGGGGGGGCGGGACAAAGGAGGGATATAGGTGGGGGAACATATTGAATGGCGGTGCTGGCTCGAAGGACCGAATGGCCTACTCCTGCACCTATTTTCTATGTTTCTATTGCGGGTTGACAGTGGATTCCTAACATGCTGCAGTCAAATGAGTGGATTAAGCAATGATGAAAAATCATCCTGGCTCATTCATCAGCAACAATCCTGTCAAATTGCATAGCTTTAAAGAATAGCATTGGTAAGCACTGATTTTTAAATGTGTGGAGTGGATTTACTGCTCGATGTGGGGACAAATCCTTCATTTTAATAGCTATTGCTTTCGCCAGGAAAGATAATTCCCCAGGTAATTAAATGGTATTGAGGATATGACAATGATCAGCAGAACATGATGTGAAATCAGAATGCAATAATTCACCCAGTGTCTTGTCTAACGGTAACAATAAGAAATGTTTGGACACCATGATAATAGTGAATACTTTGACAAGGGATTTATCTTTGCTGAAGGTTTTGAATCTGAGTTTGTTGAATTTTGGTTTGGCCTAGATAGAAGATAGATGGAGTTGGGATTAGATCAGTGGGGTGTGGGACAGGAGTAAGAGGTAGAGTGGCTATTACTGGCTCTGGGAATCCTGGTTGAGAGAGAGTATCTGACCACCTGACCCAGATTGGTTATAGAGTTTCATTGGTTGCAGAGTTGGTGATAGCTGGCAGCTCCAGAGATTTTTCTCTGGGTTAAACCTCTTGCGTGAACTTCTTTCAACCACCATGAGAGCACAACATAAGGAATTGCATCAGGAGCAGGTCACTCAGCCCATGCTTATTCCACCACAATAAAATCATGGCTGCTCTTTGATGACAGCACCGCTTTCCTGCACTAACCCCATATATAGAGTCATACAGTGTGGCCCAACCTACCCACATCGGCCAACATGTCCCGGCTATTGCAGTCCCTCCTGCCCACGTTTGGCCCATATTCCTCCAAACCTGTCCTATCCGTATACCTGTCTAACTATTTCTTAAACAAGAGACAACAGACAATAGGTGCAGGAGTAGGCCATTCGGCCCTTCGAGCCAGCACCGCCATCCATTGTGATCATGGCTGAACATTCTCAATCAGTACCCCGTCCTTGCCTTCTCCCCATACCCCCTGACTCTGCTATCCTTAAGAGCTCTATCTCGCTCTCTCTTGAATGCATTCAGAGAATTGACCTCCACTGCCTTCTGAGGCAGAGAATTCCACAGATTCACAACTCTCTGACTGAAAAAGTTTTTCCTCGTCTCCGTTCTAAATGGCCTACCCCTTATTCTTAATCTGTGGCCCCTGGTTCTGGACTCCTCCAACATTGGGAACATGATTCCTGCCTCTAACGTGTCCAACCCCTTAATAATCTTATACGTTTCGATAAGATCGAGATAGTCACTGCCTCAACTACCTCCTCTGGCCGCTCGTTCCATACACCTACCACCTTTTGCGTGAAAAAGTTACCCCCTCAGATTGCTATTACAATCCTTTCCCTTCACCATAAGCCCATGTCCTCTGGTCCTCGATTCACCTACTCTGGGCAAGAGACTCTGTATCCCTCAATATCCAAGCATCTAACTCCACCTTGAATGTTATCAATGACTCAACCACCACAGCTCTCTTGGGTAGCTGGCAAAGGATTTTATCCTTGGGATGAAGGCATTTCTTCCCTTCCCGATGATGAATAGCTGACCTTTTATTCTGAACCAGTTTTCAGTGATAGACAGCCCAACCATTGCTGCGTCTATCCTATTAGAGCCTATGAAAAGAAATTGAATGTGTAGGAAGGAACTGCAGATGCTGGTTTACATCAAAGATAGACACAAAATGCTGGAGTAACTCAGCGAGTCAGGCAGCACCTCTGGAGAGAGGAAATTGGTAACATTTCTGAAGGGTTCGGACCCGGAATGTTACCTACTCCTTTTCTCCAGGGAAGCTGCCCGACCCACTGAGTTTCTCCAAAACAATTGAATGCTTCAGCAAGATCCCCTCTCATTCTTCTAAACTTGAGTGAGTGTAGTCCCCGGGCTGCTTATTGCTCGTCTGAAGAATGGTCTGACCTGAAACGTCGGCAGTTCCTTCCTCCTCCGGATGCTGCCTGACCTGCTGAGTTCTTTCAGCACCTTGTGTTTTGCTGCTTATTTCTCCTCCAAGGAAAGTTACACATGCCAGGAATCAATCCGGCAAACCTTCATTGTTCCCTCCCTATCGGGTCGGTATATCAGACCCATGGTTCCTGATGCACTCGAGCCGGTCCTATATAACTGCAATAAGACACTCCTGCTCTTGAACTCAAATCCTCTTGACATTAAGGGCAGCTTTTAATTTCCCTGCTGTACTCTCCATGTTCACTTTCAGTTGAGTTGAGTTTATGATCACGCGTACCGAGGTACAGTGAAAAGCTTTTGTGTGCTAATTAGTCAGCAGAAAGACTGTACATGATCAAGACATCCACAAGGCACAAATACATGATAAAGGTAATAACGTTTAGTGTGAGATTTTTTTAGATTTAGAGATACAGCGCGGAAACAGGCCCTTCGGCCCACCGAGTCCGCGCCGCCCAGCGATCCCCGCACATTAACACTATCCTACACACACTAGGGACAATTTTTACATTTACCCAGTCAATTAACCTACATACCTGTAGGTCTTTGGAGTGTGGGAGGAAACCGAAGATCTCGGAGAAAACCCACGCAGGTCACGGGGAGAACGTACAAACTCCGTACAGACGGCGCCCGTAGTCAGGATCGAACCTGAGTCTCCGGCGCTGCATTCGCTGTAAGGCAGCAACTCTACCGCTGCGCCACCGTGCCACCCACTGTCCAGTGATTCATGTACAATGATATCCAAGTCCCTCTGAACGCTGACTCCTTGGGATATCATTGCGTTGACCAATGCTGTCATTGGGTTATCCAAGTACTGCAGTGACCGCTCACTAACTAATATGTTACCCACCAATGCACACGTGTCACACGGTGTCACACGGTACGAAGATCAGACGGGGGGGACGAAGAGAAGAAGGTTTTGTCCATAAAATCTCAGACAGTTGTCCCTAAACACCTCCATAGCAGCTGCCAGCGTTGGGAGCAGCTGCAAGTCTCTTGTGGCTGGTCTACACCAGAGAGCCGAGGGGCAGTTCACAGCGGCCAATCAACCTCCCAAACTGCACGTCTGTGAGAAGTGGGAGGAAAACCGCCAGTCACGGAGATCGTGCAAACTCCACACAGACAGCACTGAAGTTCAGGATTGAAGCCGGGTTTCTCTCGAGTGGGGAGGCAGCATCTTTGCCAGCTGTGCCACCGCATCATTAGATAAGGACCGACCACTCCCAATGGTTGTCGGGGTACAGCCACCCTTTCGATATGGTTGCTTCCTGATGGCTCCCCTCGTGTTCTGCTGGAAGGCTGCAATATTTCCCCACACTAGCAATTCAGGGATTCTGATTTAATTCCGTGCAACCTTTCAAAGATCAGTCGAGTGTAAAAACCGTTCAATGATACAGACCAACATCTGTAAATTGAACAGTCATATTCATTAAGGAAGCATTAAAACAATACTCAGCCACCGTTCTGGGACCCTGTGCTTTGTGCAGGTTGTAACTGAGTCTCTAACAACGCAGGTGGTTATTAAAGGGTACAGACATTAAAAAGGGTCACAGTATCTTGGATGCGAGGGGGGGGGGGGGATTGATGGGGGAAATGCGTGGCAAACTCCCTCCGCCTTCTCTGCAGGTGTCGGTGATCTGGAAGTGTTTCAGACAGTGATGGGTAGCTAATCTTCCCAGCGTCTGTCTGCATGGAGCTTGCTGAAGGAATTCTAATTGTGTATTCCGCTTTGACAGCTCGCCTAGTGATCCTAAATAGAGATTTGTCACACTTCATTCAGGTCTGTCTGGGGCAGGCTGGCTGCTGATGAGCTCCCGAGTCACAGGAGGTCGACTTCCAATCAATGTGCAAAGTGAAAAAGCCATCAGTAATTCAGTGAAGAAGAGAAGTATTTCAAGGGATAACGGGTTATTGCAGAGGTCAGGCATGCACAAATATAAAAGAGATCGATATCTAGACAGCTATCAGTCCGGTTACATAATGGGGCTTTGTCTGTGCTGTTGGAAAGGCAATGATACAGCTCGGTGAGTTTGAAGATTTAAGACCAATTTTATACAATTTATCTACTTCAGAGGACTCTGCATCGTGTAGCTGATATTCAAAAGTTCACAATGATAAACTCGTTTGGCATGGGGAGAGGCCATTTGTTCCACCCAGACTGAAACAAAACCCAGCTAATCCCACTCCCCCACAATAGACAATAGGTGCAGGAGTAGGCCATTCAGCCCTTCGAGCCAGCACCGCCATTCAATGTGTATAAGAAAATAACTGCAGATGCTGGTACAAATCGAAGGTATTTATTCTCAAAATGCTGGAGTAACTCAGCAGGTCAGGCAGCATCTCGGGAGAGAAGGGATGGGTGACGTTTGATCATTCAATGTGATCATGGCTGATCATTCTCAATCAGTACCCCGTTCCTGCCTTCTCCCCATACCCCCTGACTCAGCTATCCTCAAGAGCTCTATCTAGCTCTCTCTTGAATGCATCCAGAGAATTGGCCTCCACTGCCTTCTGAGGCAGAGAATTCCACAGATTCAAAACTCTCTGACTGAAAATGTTTTTCCTCATCTCTGTTCTAAATGGCCTACCCCTTATTCTTAAACTGTGGCCCCTGGTTCTGGACTCCCCCAACATTGGGAACATGTTTCCTGCCTCTAACGTGTCCAACCCCTTAATAATCTTATACGTTTCGATAAGATCCCACTCTCATCCTTCTAAATTCCAGTGTATACAAGCCTAGTCACTCCAGTCTTTCAACATATGACAGTCACCCTCTGCCCTTCCCACTGCAAACCCTCTCCTTCTACATACTTGCCCACCTCCCCTTGGAAAATGTAGTTCTAGTTTAGAGATACAGCATGGAAGCAGTCCCTTCGGCCCATCGAGTCCATGCCGACCATCGATCACCTACCTGTTCACACTAGATCTATGTTACCCCACTCTCTCATCCACTCACCATGCACTCCAGGCAATTTAAAGAGGCAGATTAACCTACAAACCAGCGTCTGCAGTTATTTTCCTACAAACCGGCACGTCTTTGGGATGTGGGAGGAAACCGGAGCACTCGGCAAAAATGCACATGGTCCCATTTCTCAGTATTAAACTTTGTTCTTTATGCAACTGTTTTCTTCTAGCTTAAACATGGATGGGTGGGTCGGGACCCTTCTTCAGACTGACTGTGGTGAGGGGAAGGGGTTGGAGGGGGGAGACCCTCTGCAACTCCTTCCCCCTCGCCACAGTCAGTCTGAAGAAGGGTCCCGACCCCCCCCCTATCCATGTTTACTGGAGATGCTTCCTGAATTGCTGGATCACTCCAGCACTTTGTATCTTTTTTTTCTTCCTAAGCCAGCACTTGCAGTTCCTTGTTTCTACTCTGTCCTTTCCACCATCCTCTCCATGTCTTGAGTAGAAAGAAAGAACTGCAGATACTGGTTAATACACAAAAGGGCACTACGTGCTGGAGTAGCGCAGGAGGTCAGGCAGCATGTGTGGGAAGGAACTGCAGATGCTGCTTTACATTGAACGTAGACACAACATTCTGGAGAAGCTTAGAGGGACAGGCAGCATCTCTGGATAGAGGAATGGGTGACGTTTCTGGTCGAGACCCTACTTCAGACTGAGAGTCAGTGGGAGAGGGAGACACAGAGATAAGGAAGTGTAAGGTGTGAAAACGAGACATCGAAGGGGATGCGCTCAGGAAAAATGTTTTGATTATTATTAGCATGGCGAAGGTGACAACAAGGTGTACAGAGGTCAACTTTAATGAGTGGGACAGTCAGACTGGTGGGAGAACTGGGAAGTGGGAGGGATGGAGAGGGAGGGAAAGCAAGGGCTACTTGAAGTTAGAGAAGTCAATATTCATACAGCTGGGGTGTAAGATGCCCAAGCAAAATATGAGGTGCTGTTCCTCCAATTTGCGCTGGGGCTCACTCTGACAATGAAGGAGGCCCAGGGCAGAAAGGTCAGATTGGGAATGGGAGGGAGAGTTAAAGTTTTTAGCAACCGGGTAATCGAGTAGGTTTAGGCGGACTGAACGGTGGTGTTCAGCAAAACGATCGCCGAGCCTGCGCTTGGTCTTGCCGATATATAGGAGTCCACACCTGGAACTGTGGATACAGTAGATGAGGTTGGAGGAGCTGCAAGTGAACCTCTGCCTCACCTGCAAAACACTGTTGGGGTCCTTTGATGGAGTCGAGCGGGGAGGTAAATGGACAGGTGTTGCATCTCCTGCGGTTGCAGGGGACTGGGGAGGGGATAGTTTGAGTGGGAAGGGACGAGTGTACCAGGGAGTTGTGGAGGGAACGGTCTCTGCGGAAAGGGGTGGAGATGGGAAGATGTGATTAGTTTTGGGATCCCGTTGGAGGTGATGAAAGTGTTGGAGGATTATATGCAGTACGTGACAGCTGATGGGGTGGAAGGTGAGGACTAGGGGGACTCTGTCCTTATTGCGACTGGGGGGAGGGGGGAGCAAGAGCTGCAGGATATTGAGGAGACCCTAGCGAGAGCCTCGACTATGATGGACGAGGGAAGCTCCCGTTTCCTAAAGAATGAGGCCATCACGGATGTCCTGGTATGGAACACCTCATCTTGGGCGCAGAAGCTGCTTAGACAGAGGAATTGGGAGTAGGGGATAGGGTCTTTGTAGGAGGCAGGGTGGGAAGAAGTGTAGTCTAGATACCCGTGGGAGTCAGGAGGTGTATAATAGACGCCAGTCAATAGTCTATCACCTGTGATGGAGATGGTGAGATCAAGAATATGGTGTAGGAAAAAAACCTGCAGATGCTGGTTTAAATCGAAAGTAGACACAAAATGCTGGAGTAACTCAGGGGGTCAGGCAGCATCTCAGGAGAGAAGGAATGGGTGACGTTTTGGGTCGGGGCCCTTCAGTCTGAAGAAACGTCACCCATTCCTTCTCTCCTGAGATGCTGCCTGACCCGCAGAGTTACTCCAGCATTTTCTGTCTACCTTCGCAGAATATATTGTTGCAGCTACAGAGAAAGTGCAGATAACAAAAAAAAAAAATGCAATGGCTGCATTGAGGTAGATTGGAAGATTGGGAATGAATTCCACAAGTAACCTCTGTAGTCATCGCTGGTGGAGCCATTTGAAGAGTGCAGCGTTGAAGATGGGAACGGTGGCAGCAGTAGTTTAACACGAGCATTTCGGGTGCATCGGTGTGAAGTGATGAATGGTCGTGTGCGAACATCAATTCCAGGCCCAGTTTGACAGGGCCCTGTGGGCACAGAGCCGAGGCTCATAGACCAGAGAATGAAATGCAGAAACATTGCAATTCCCTGGCTGGGTTATGGGTAAATCTATCAACCATGTTATTTTTTTTAATGTATTCTGCAAATAAAGAAATATACAATCTAACATTAGCTACTTTAGTGATTCCTGTGCCAATGGTTGTGATGATTGACATGACACTTGGTGATAGGCCATGGAATAATAATCCAGGATTGGTTGACTCTGATGGACACAGCCGGCTGTACTGTTTGAGAAGGCTTTGCTCCTCCAACGTCTGCAGTAAGATGCAGCAGAAATTCTTCCAATCGGCGGTGCCCAGTGCCTTCATCTTCGCTGCTGGGGCAGCACAGCAAGGCCTAGGCCACGGACGCCAATAGGATTAACAAACTCGTCACGAAGGCTGGCTCTGTCATGGGGGCGGGGTTGGATTTATGGGAGGTGGTCTTGGAGGGGAGGATGTGCCTCAATCTGTGGAGCAACTTGGTCAATACAGCTCACCCCCTCCATGACACACTGGTCAACCTGAGGAGCACCTTCAGCAACAGACTGGTCCCACCAAGATGCAGCACAGAACGAACGCCACAGGAGATCCTTCTTCCCTGCGGCTATCAGACTGTACAACTCCTCCCCCTTCTGTCGTGGGTTAGACTGACTCCTCTCTCTCTCTCTCTCTCTCTCTCTCTCTCTCTCTCTCTCTCTGTCTCTGTCTCTGTCTCTGTCTCTGTCTCTGTCTCTGTCTCTGTCTCTGTCTCTGTCTCTGTCTCTGTCTCTGTCTCTGTCTCTGTCTCTGTCTCTGTCTCTGTCTCTGTCTCTGTCTCTGTCTCTGTCTCTGTCTCTGTGTCTGTGTCTGTGTCTCTGTGTCTCTGTGTCTCTGTGTCTCTGTGTCTCTGTGTCTCTGTGTCTCTGTGTCTCTGTGTCTCTGTGTCTCTGTGTCTCTGTGTCTCTGTGTCTCTGTGTCTCTGTGTCTCTGTGTCTCTGTGTCTCTGTGTCTCTGTGTCTCTGTGTCTCTGTGTCTCTGTGTCTCTGTGTCTCTGTGTCTCTGTGTCTCTGTGTCTCTGTGTCTCTGTGTCTCTGTGTCTCTGTGTCTCTGTGTCTCTGTGTCTCTGTGTCTCTGTGTCTCTGTGTCTCTGTGTCTCTGTGTCTCTGTGTCTCTGTGTCTCTGTGTCTCTGTGTCTCTGTGTCTCTGTGTCTCTGTGTCTCTGTGTCTCTGTGTCTCTGTGTCTCTGTGTCTCTGTGTCTCTCTGTCTCTCTGTCTCTCTGTCTCTCTGTCTCTCTGTCTCTCTGTCTCTCTGTCTCTCTGTCTCTCTGTCTCTCTGTCTCTCTGTCTCTCTGTCTCTCTGTCTCTCTGTCTCTCTGTCTCTCTGTCTCTCTGTCTCTCTGTCTCTCTGTCTCTCTGTCTCTCTGTCTCTCTGTCTCTCTGTCTCTCTGTCTCTCTGTCTCTCTGTCTCTCTGTCTCTCTGTCTCTCTGTCTCTCTGTCTCTCTGTCTCTCTGTCTCTCTGTCTCTCTGTCTCTCTGTCTCTCTGTCTCTCTGTCTCTCTGTCTCTCTGTCTCTCTGTCTCTCTGTCTCTCTGTCTCTCTGTCTCTCTGTCTCTCTGTCTCTCTGTCTCTCTGTCTCTCTGTCTCTCTGTCTCTCTGTCTCTCTGTCTCTCTGTCTCTCTGTCTCTCTGTCTCTCTGTCTCTCTGTCTCTCTGTCTCTCTGTCTCTCTGTCTCTCTGTCTCTCTGTCTCTCTGTCTCTCTGTCTCGCTGTCTCGCTGTCTCTCTGTCTCTCTGTCTCGCTGTCTCTCTGTCTCTCTGTCTCTCTGTCTCTCTGTCTCTCTGTCTCTCTGTCTCTCTGTCTCTCTGTCTCTCTGTCTCTCTGTCTCTCTGTCTCTCTGTCTCTCTGTCTCTCTGTCTCTCTGTCTCTCTGTCTCTCTGTCTCTCTGTCTCTCTGTCTCTCTGTCTCTCTGTCTCTCTGTCTCTCTGTCTCTCTGTCTCTCTGTCTCTCTGTCTCTCTGTCTCTCTGTCTCTCTGTCTCTCTGTCTCTCTGTCTCTCTGTCTCTCTGTCTCTCTGTCTCTCTGTCTCTCTGTCTCTCTGTCTCTCTGTCTCTCTGTCTCTCTGTCTCTCTGTCTCTCTGTCTCTCTGTCTCTCTGTCTCTCTGTCTCTCTGTCTCTCTGTCTCTCTGTCTCTCTGTCTCTCTGTCTCTCTGTCTCTCTGTCTCTCTGTCTCTCTGTCTCTCTGTCTCTCTGTCTCTCTGTCTCTCTGTCTCTCTGTCTCTCTGTCTCTCTGTCTCTCTGTCTCTCTGTCTCTCTGTCTCTCTGTCTCTCTGTCTCTCTGTCTCTCTGTCTCTCTGTCTCTCTGTCTCTCTGTCTCTCTGTCTCTCTGTCTCTCTGTCTCTCTGTCTCTCTGTCTCTCTGTCTCTCTGTCTCTCTGTCTCTCTGTCTCTCTGTCTCTCTGTCTCTCTGTCTCTCTGTCTCTCTGTCTCTCTGTCTCTCTGTCTCTCTGTCTCTCTGTCTCTCTGTCTCTCTGTCTCTCTGTCTCTCTGTCTCTCTGTCTCTCTGTCTCTCTGTCTCTCTGTCTCTCTGTCTCTCTGTCTCTCTGTCTCTCTGTCTCTCTGTCTCTCTGTCTCTCTGTCTCTCTGTCTCTCTGTCTCTCTGTCTCTCTGTCTCTCTGTCTCTCTGTCTCTCTGTCTCTCTGTCTCTCTGTCTCTCTGTCTCTCTGTCTCTCTGTCTCTCTGTCTCTCTGTCTCTCTGTCTCTCTGTCTCTCTGTCTCTCTGTCTCTCTGTCTCTCTGTCTCTCTGTCTCTCTGTCTCTCTGTCTCTCTGTCTCTCTGTCTCTCTGTCTCTCTGTCTCTCTGTCTCTCTGTCTCTCTGTCTCTCTGTCTCTCTGTCTCTCTGTCTCTCTGTCTCTCTGTCTCTCTGTCTCTCTGTCTCTCTGTCTCTCTGTCTCTCTGTCTCTCTGTCTCTCTGTCTCTCTGTCTCTCTGTCTCTCTGTCTCTCTGTCTCTCTGTCTCTCTGTCTCTCTGTCTCTCTGTCTCTCTGTCTCTCTGTCTCTCTGTCTCTCTGTCTCTCTGTCTCTCTGTCTCTCTGTCTCTCTGTCTCTCTGTCTCTCTGTCTCTCTGTCTCTCTGTCTCTCTGTCTCTCTGTCTCTCTGTCTCTCTGTCTCTCTGTCTCTCTGTCTCTCTGTCTCTCTGTCTCTCTGTCTCTCTGTCTCTCTGTCTCTCTGTCTCTCTGTCTCTCTGTCTCTCTGTCTCTCTGTCTCTCTGTCTCTCTGTCTCTCTGTCTCTCTGTCTCTCTGTCTCTCTGTCTCTCTGTCTCTCTGTCTCTCTGTCTCTCTGTCTCTCTGTCTCTCTGTCTCTCTGTCTCTCTGTCTCTCTGTCTCTCTGTCTCTCTGTCTCTCTGTCTCTCTGTCTCTCTGTCTCTCTGTCTCTCTGTCTCTCTGTCTCTCTGTCTCTCTGTCTCTCTGTCTCTCTGTCTCTCTGTCTCTCTGTCTCTCTGTCTCTCTGTCTCTCTGTCTCTCTGTCTCTCTGTCTCTCTGTCTCTCTGTCTCTCTGTCTCTCTGTCTCTCTGTCTCTCTGTCTCTCTGTCTCTCTGTCTCTCTGTCTCTCTGTCTCTCTGTCTCTCTGTCTCTCTGTCTCTCTGTCTCTCTGTCTCTCTGTCTCTCTGTCTCTCTGTCTCTCTGTCTCTCTGTCTCTCTGTCTCTCTGTCTCTCTGTCTCTCTGTCTCTCTGTCTCTCTGTCTCTCTGTCTCTCTGTCTCTCTGTCTCTCTGTCTCTCTGTCTCTCTGTCTCTCTGTCTCTCTGTCTCTCTGTCTCTCTGTCTCTCTGTCTCTCTGTCTCTCTGTCTCTCTGTCTCTCTGTCTCTCTGTCTCTCTGTCTCTCTGTCTCTCTGTCTCTCTGTCTCTCTGTCTCTCTGTCTCTCTGTCTCTCTGTCTCTCTGTCTCTCTGTCTCTCTGTCTCTCTGTCTCTCTGTCTCTCTGTCTCTCTGTCTCTCTGTCTCTCTGTCTCTCTGTCTCTCTGTCTCTCTGTCTCTCTGTCTCTCTGTCTCTCTGTCTCTCTGTCTCTCTGTCTCTCTGTCTCTCTGTCTCTCTGTCTCTCTGTCTCTCTGTCTCTCTGTCTCTCTGTCTCTCTGTCTCTCTGTCTCTCTGTCTCTCTGTCTCTCTGTCTCTCTGTCTCTCTGTCTCTCTGTCTCTCTGTCTCTCTGTCTCTCTGTCTCTCTGTCTCTCTGTCTCTCTGTCTCTCTGTCTCTCTGTCTCTCTGTCTCTCTGTCTCTCTGTCTCTCTGTCTCTCTGTCTCTCTGTCTCTCTGTCTCTCTGTCTCTCTGTCTCTCTGTCTCTCTGTCTCTCTGTCTCTCTGTCTCTCTGTCTCTCTGTCTCTCTGTCTCTCTGTCTCTCTGTCTCTCTGTCTCTCTGTCTCTCTGTCTCTCTGTCTCTCTGTCTCTCTGTCTCTCTGTCTCTCTGTCTCTCTGTCTCTCTGTCTCTCTGTCTCTCTGTCTCTCTGTCTCTCTGTCTCTCTGTCTCTCTGTCTCTCTGTCTCTCTGTCTCTCTGTCTCTCTGTCTCTCTGTCTCTCTGTCTCTCTGTCTCTCTGTCTCTCTGTCTCTCTGTCTCTCTGTCTCTCTGTCTCTCTGTCTCTCTGTCTCTCTGTCTCTCTGTCTCTCTGTCTCTCTGTCTCTCTGTCTCTCTGTCTCTCTGTCTCTCTGTCTCTCTGTCTCTCTGTCTCTCTGTCTCTCTGTCTCTCTGTCTCTCTGTCTCTCTGTCTCTCTGTCTCTCTGTCTCTCTGTCTCTCTGTCTCTCTGTCTCTCTGTCTCTCTGTCTCTCTGTCTCTCTGTCTCTCTGTCTCTCTGTCTCTCTGTCTCTCTGTCTCTCTGTCTCTCTGTCTCTCTGTCTCTCTGTCTCTCTGTCTCTCTGTCTCTCTGTCTCTCTGTCTCTCTGTCTCTCTGTCTCTCTGTCTCTCTGTCTCTCTGTCTCTCTGTCTCTCTGTCTCTCTGTCTCTCTGTCTCTCTGTCTCTCTGTCTCTCTGTCTCTCTGTCTCTCTGTCTCTCTGTCTCTCTGTCTCTCTGTCTCTCTGTCTCTCTGTCTCTCTGTCTCTCTGTCTCTCTGTCTCTCTGTCTCTCTGTCTCTCTGTCTCTCTGTCTCTCTGTCTCTCTGTCTCTCTGTCTCTCTGTCTCTCTGTCTCTCTGTCTCTCTGTCTCTCTGTCTCTCTGTCTCTCTGTCTCTCTGTCTCTCTGTCTCTCTGTCTCTCTGTCTCTCTGTCTCTCTGTCTCTCTGTCTCTCTGTCTCTCTGTCTCTCTGTCTCTCTGTCTCTCTGTCTCTCTGTCTCTCTGTCTCTCTGTCTCTCTGTCTCTCTGTCTCTCTGTCTCTCTGTCTCTCTGTCTCTCTGTCTCTCTGTCTCTCTGTCTCTCTGTCTCTCTGTCTCTCTGTCTCTCTGTCTCTCTGTCTCTCTGTCTCTCTGTCTCTCTGTCTCTCTGTCTCTCTGTCTCTCTGTCTCTCTGTCTCTCTGTCTCTCTGTCTCTCTGTCTCTCTGTCTCTCTGTCTCTCTGTCTCTCTGTCTCTCTCTTCCCCCCCTCCCCCCACGGGCCCCTTCCCCAATCTTTGCACATCCCAATCCTTTCCACTCATCACTTTAGTTTCATGTATCTTGTTGTGCTTTATGACTGTTGGCAGACCAATCTCCCTCCTGGGACAAATAAAGTTCTATTGCATCGTATCGTACATTCAACTGATCAGAGTAGCAGTGAATGAAGGAACTACATCAATGTTGTCCAAGAACAAGGCTCATGAGCAGACAGTCATGTGAAGAGGGTCAAAGCTCAGAGATCAGGCATCCGCTTGCTTGGATGTATGACTCTTAACACTGAATATACCAAGTGGATTTTTTTTCTCTCTCTTTTTAAGCCACAAAATGCTTCAAATGTCTTCGACTTCAGTCAGCTATTGGACAGCCACAGGCAAAACTGCAACCACAGAGAGAGAGAGAGAGAGTCAGATGGATTGTTGCTCTTGCATTTCCTTGCTGCCTCTGAGGTA
>NC_135985.1:17461384-17509762 GCF_053455715.1 Rhinoraja longicauda
GTAGATACACAGAATCTCTTGTCCAGAGTAGGGGAATCGAGGACTAGAGGACATAGGTTCGAGGTGAAGGGGAAAAGATTTAATAGGAATCTGAGGATTATCTTTTTCACACAAAGGGTGGTGGGTGTATGGAACTAGCTGCCAGAGGAGGTGGTTGAGGCTGGGACTGTCCCAACGTTTAAGAAACAGTTAGACAGGTACATGGATAGGACAAGTTTGGAAGGATGTGGACCAAACGCAGGCAGGTGGGACCAGTGTAGCTGGGACATGCTAGCCGATGTGGGCAAGTTTGGCCAAAGGGCCTGTTTCCACATTGTATCACTCTATGACTCTAAGATCCCAGCTGCTGTTTCCTTTTCCTCTATTACTATACGTGGGCTGACAGGTTTAAATCCCCCACTGTCTCCCTGAGACCAGGCCGGCTGCAGAAACTGGGGTTGCCACAGCTGCAACCACATGAGATTGGAGGAACTGTGATATGAGAATTCACTGAATCAGGAACTATTTTTAATGGTGATGGCTAATCAACTTGATCTTTGTAGTTCCTCCTGACCCTAATTAACTCTTGTGCTGGGTCAGCACACTGCCTGTGCAGAGCAAGTCTCTGAGAACACTGGCTATTCTCCCCTCACCTTGCTGGAGACTATTGGCATCACCAGGGGCCTGGCTTCCATGATGGTCCATTGTCCCACCCGTGTGGACCCTCAACTACACAGGTTCAAGTCACCCAACTCACTCTGAATCCCGCTGTTGTCCTGTTACCCCAGCACATTGAATGAAAGATTGTCTTGTGCTGTGTTTTGTTAACATGTCGAGAGCCACTCTGGACTTTAGAGATACAGCGCGGAAACAGGCCCTTCAGCCCACTGAGTCCATGTCGACCAGCGATCATCCCGTACATTAGCACTGTCCTGCACACTAGGGACAGTTTACATTTTACAGACACCTACAAACCTCTACATCTTTGGAGTGTGCGAGGAAACCGGAGCACCCGGAGAAAACCCACGCGATCACAGGGAGAACGTAGGAACTTCGTACAGGAAGCACCCTTGGTTGGGATCGAACCTGGGTCTCTGGCACTATAAGGCAGCAACTGTACCTCTGTGCCATTGTGCCGCCCCTGGCCCTTCTTCAGAGCAGAGTTGCTGTTTTGGGAGGATATTACGATGTGCAACTTTCCTGCTGTTTTTTTCCTGACTTATAATAGTGACCAAGTTACGAATGGCAAAGAAGTTGGGCCATCCATTGTTTGCCAAAGTGCCGGACAAATAACCCCCAGTTTTGAGATATTGAGAAGTGCGTTCTTCGAGCAATAGACGGTAGAGAAGAGAAGAGCTGACTGCCGGGGGTGTGCTGATGGCAGTCAGGATATGCACTGCAGGCTGAAAGGGAGAATCATCATTCTGTTCAGACAGTGAGAAAACCCATTAATTTTTACTACACGGAGTGGATCAAAGCAATCACAGAATAAACATTTAAGAATGTTCTTGAGAACAATTGAACTGTGAGCTTGACTCTTTACAAACTATAAGCAATAATGAATATTATATTTAGTGCCGCTGATAAATTGCACTCTGAGATTCATTTTGCAACTACACAAGGGCAAATATGTAAACCTAGTCCTGTATGAATTATTACTATTGCATAATGCCCTTATCAAGTGCTGAATGTGAGCTTTGCATTATTAAAAATATGCCTAGACCTTCCTATCTTTTATTGATAAATTGCAGTCTGAAATGGATTTTAGAACGTTGAATGGATAAGTACCTTAACCAAAGCCTGCCATGAAATATTAGTGGCTTGTCATCCTCCCATCTTCAATAAAAGCTGGTTGCAAAACATTATTAAAGCTTCATTTCTTTTCCATGGTAATTATTAGCTTGTTATGTTCGCGCGGTGCATAAAGTGAGGGGGAACAAAAGCCAAGTTCAGGAGACGTGTCTAATAAAGATTCAACACTGAGCTGTTGAACAACATCAATAGTTACCCAGTAAACCTTCATCCTTGTGGCCATTCATCCAAACCAGGTTCCGATCTGGCAGAGCTTTGATTGGAAAGTCTTGTTTTAAAAAGTCAGCTGGTGTATGAGGGCCTCCAACCTTCCAACCTGCACGTCTCTCGTTCAGACCCATTCCACAGCCTCACCTCGTCTCCCTCCATCACTGTAGTGGCTCAGCTGCAGAGCCTGCAATTCTCTCCCTTGGCCTCACCATCTCTCTGTTCTATTGTTAAGCGGCTCCTACAGATATTTTAGGGCATCACATTGGCGCAGCAGTAGAGTTGCTGCCTCACAGCACCTGAGACCCAGTTCAATCCTGACTACGGTTGCTGTCTGGACGGAGTTTGTACGTTCTCCTCGTGACCTATGTGGGTTTTCTCCGGTTTCCTCCCACACTCCAAAGACGTACGGGTTTGTAGGTTGATTGGCTTGGTAAAATTGTAAATTGTCCCCAGTGTGTGTAGGATAGTGTTAATGTGTGGGATCGCTGGTTGGCGTGGGCTCGGTGTGCCGAAAGGCCTGTTTTCATGCTGTATCTCTAAACTAAACTAAACTAAAACTAAGATATATTTAGAGTCATTGAGACGTAGAGTCTTACAGTGTGGAAACAGGCCCTTCAACCCAACTTGCCCACATCAGCAACATGTCCCATCTACACTAGTCCCGCCTGCCTGCGCTTGGCCCATATCCCTCTAAACCTGTCCTAACCATGTACCTGTCTAAATGTTGCGATAGTACCTGCCTCAACTACCTCCTCTGGCAGCTCGTTCCATACACCCACCACCCTTTGTGTGAAAAGGTTACCTCTCAGGTTCCTATTAAATGTTTCCCCTATTCACCTTAAACCTATGTCCTCTGTTTCTAGATTCTGCTCTGGGCAAGAGTGTTTCTTTCACTTCTGACATCTCCTCATGTGGTGTCTGTGGCCGGTGAGAGTGGGGCCCAACCATTGCTGTGAGCTGTGGTGTGGTAGAAACAGCCGGTCTGCTCGGTACCAGAGTCACAGCGCAACGTAAAGGTCAGGGCGTGGCTTGCTACTATAGACACAGAGTGCTGGAGCAACTCAGCGGGTCCGCCAGCAGAATTAGAACATTCGGCCCATCAGGTCTACTTCGCCGTTTAATCATGGCTGATCTATCTTTCCCACTCTCCTGTCTTCTCCCCATAGCCCCTGACACCCGTACTAACCAAGACGGAAGTCTGATGCCATGTAGCTTTGGAGGGAGAGGGAGTTTGGAGATCAGGTGGGAGCCTGGATTTGAATCTCAGCATCAACCACGAAAGATATCATGGCTGACTTTTGTGACAATTTTTTTTTGCTGGCCTCGCCACAATCATTCAGTCACAAATTTAGACAATATCACGACAGATTGTACAGTCAGGAGCCACGCGCTGTTGGCGAGGTTTGTCTGAGAGCCTTGAAGTGAGTGCATACTACCTGTATCTTCCCACAGCAAACCTGTAATAACCCCCAACCTGTCCTGCACCTACATGAAGTATCACATTACTCACTGCTTTTGTCAATTTCTTCAGACATAATTGGATGCTGAGCTTTGCATTATTAAACAACTAATTCAACCATCCTCAGAAATGTAATTCTTGTCTGACAAATTGCAATCCAGAATTAGTTTCCGAGTGGTGTAATGTTTGCATTCTGAAAGGACAACTTAACCTTCATGGTGAATTGATTCAGTAGAAGGGCACACAACTTTCCATTGCAACTTGGCAGCTCTCTGTCCCATTACATCTGTTTCCCTTCGGCGGCTCGTCAGCATATTTCTCCTCTTCTCTTGTTGTTGACTCCTTGCCACAGCGTGGGACCAGAGCAGGAGATGTCTTCTCCCGCAAGTGGACAGTGTTCCTGTTGGAGTCGAGACGCTCAAAACACTGTTTGATTATCTGACCATCAGGGTTAATTTGCGACTCTCCGAGATCTCCAAGCTCCTCCAATTCCAGCCTCTTGTGCATCCCTGATTTATACATCTCTCCAGAATGGCAGCCCTGGCCTCAGCTGCCTGATCTTTCAATGAACTCTCGTCCCTCTGTCCCTCTTCCTCTTGTCAGCTGTGGGCCTCTGTCTCAGCCTCTCTCTCTCTCTGTGTCTGCACTACCTCTCAGCCTCTCTCTCTGTGTCTGCACTACCTATCTTCATCTGTTTATATCATATCATATCATATCATATCATATCATATATATACAGCCGGAAACAGGCCTTTTCGGCCCACCAAGTCCGTGCCGCCCAGTGATCCCCGTACATTAACACTATCCTACACCCACTAGGGACAATTTTTTTTTTTTTTATAACATTTTTACCCAGCCAATTAACCTACATACCTGTACGTCTTTGGAGTGTGGGAGGAAACCGAAGATCTCGGAGAAAACCCACGCAGGTCACGGGGAGAACGTACAAACTCCTTACAGTGCAGCACCCGTAGTCAGGATCGAACCTGAGTCTCCGGCGCTGCATTCGCTGTAAAGCAGCAACTCTACCGCTGCGCCACCGTGCTACCGTGTTTGTTTCTCTCCGTATCTCTTTCTGTATCTGTCTGTCTCCCTCTCCCTCTCCCTCTCTTTCTCTGTCTCCCTCTCCCTCTCCCTCTCTTTCTCTGTCTCCCTCTCCCTCTCTTTCTCTGTCTCCCTCTCCCTCTCCCTCTCTTTCTTGCTCTTTCTTTCTCTTTCTATTTCTCTCTCTTTCTCTGTCTCTCTCTGTCTCTCCCATCCTTTCTGGTAACTTGTTAAAACCTAATTCTACGAACAAGATTTTGGTCATTTGCCCTAATCTGTTTATGCGGCTCAATGTCAAAATGTGTTTGCTAATGCTGCCATGAAATGCCTGGAGACACTTGCTTGTCAAAGGAGCCACACAAATGCTAACAGAGTGGCACCATCAACAGCATGATGGATCTTGACAAGTCTAATGGGAGGAGAAGGGAAATTACCCCAGGGTTAATTGGGTTTGGAAGAGAGGGAGTTTAGTCTCTGCTGCAAAGTGGGACCGAATGACATTGCGGAAAACAATACCAGAATTTGATGCAGGTGTACAAACTCTGATTAACGCAGGGAGCCCACTGGAGCAGAGGGTGTATGTACAAGCTGTGGTGGACCGGCCATTTGCCCGTCCCTTAGGTTGTGAGTTCAAACTCCGACTCCAGGGACTTCAGGAGCGATGTTCTTGGTGCTGCCCTGCAATAGGCACTGGAGGCTGACAGGCCTTCACAAGTGGGTGCAACACTGGTCCCTGGCACGACCTCGAAGAGCACAGGAGTTATCCCTGGGACTAATTAATACACTTATCTCTCTGACTCCAGCTTACTTGAATCACAAAGGCATGGAAGGCTATGGACTCAGTGCTGGTGAATGGGATGAGTGTGTAGGAAAGAACTGCAGATGCTGGTTTAAATCCAAGGTAGACACAAAATGCTGGACTAACTCAGTGGGGCAGGCAGCATCTCTGGAGTGAAGGAATGGGTGACGTTTTGGGTCGAGACCCTTCTTCAGGCTGATGATGGGTAATTGATGGTGGGCTGAGGGGTGCGGTATGACATATTTATCAAACTGACCACGTTCCTACTGGTGGAGACTGCTGTGTTAAAATTGGCTGCTGTGCTTCCGTCGATATAACCATGTCTTTTGGAGAGCCACTGGCTCCCACACCAGAGGCCCATATTCAATCCTGACCTCTGCTCTGTCTGTGTGGAGTTTGCACGTTCCCCATGTGACCAGGACCCTGGGTTCTCTGATTTCCTCCCACACACCACAGACGTTACCCATCCATGTTCTCCAGAGACGCTGCCTGACCCACTGAGTTACTCCAGCACTTTGTGTCTTTTTTGTTGTTGGGAATGTGGCAAGAATGAAATAGTGAATCAGTGAAGGTGTGTGCGGACTGGGTGGGTTGATGGGCCTGTTTCTGTACTATATCTCACTATGACTCTATTATGTGCTTCATCAACTGCTAAGTGATCAGAAAGGCCATGAAAGGTACCATAGAAATGCAGGTGTTTCTATAACTCTTTCTAGTGCAGTCTATATTCCAAGTTCCTTCTTCAATCGTTCAATGCTCCAAATGGTTTTAAATGTAAAACATAAACACCAGAGAAAGTATAGAATGGGCAGCCGGGATGGCACAGAGAACCTCATGCCCACATGCCAGAAGAACGAGATGCCAGTGTAAGTAGCAGAAGGAGCGACACTCAACCTACCTCACAACTTACCACTGCCCCCACCCCTCCCTTCCCCCGCACCCCCCCCCCCCCCCCCCACCAACAGTCAGTCAGAACCTGTGTGGCCACTGTGGGCCGGAGTGCCTGCTCCCGTGCTGTATGGCTCTGTTTGTATGAGGAGGCCACTCTGCCCCTCCATCCAGTCTGGCTGTGTCAGATCGGCCCCAGTCTCAGCTCTCTTTTCTGTTGTGTGGAACCAGAGCAGATCAATGAAGTGAGCAGCGGATCAATAACGGCTCAGTGTGATCTGCCGGGGGCTCACGGCCCTTCCACTGCTTCTAATGTTATTCTGTGTTCGCTCTGTGCTTTGCCCGAGGGCTATCTCTTTACAGGCTTGGGTTTGACGGTTTCTGCACTACCCCACCACAAGCACGCACTCTGCCTGTGAAATCATTTCCTGCATTTTGCAAGTCAGAGATCCTGTGGCTGTTATGATGCAAGTTGCAATTCAGTAGCTGATTAGAGAACGCGAGGCTTTACGGTAGATCTCGTGACCCCCACAAAGCACTTGACAGCCAACGCTGATGCATTTGGAAGAGCAGTGACTTCAGGAAGGGCAGCACCAACCTAACCACAGCCAGCTCCCGGAGTCTGACCATTGCAGCCTGACCTGCTTTATGGTTGGAGTGCACGTCTGCTCTTCTTTAAACTTGGACCAGGGGGTCATCTCTCTCCAGTTGCCCTGGAGCCTGGGTTCAGCAGTGCATACCAAAGTTGACACTCCAGCAGTGGGTGGGAAGTGCTACTAGAACTTGACTAGATTTCCGAGCAGTTGCATCTATATCAGAGGAGCTGCAGGTTGGTGCTGGTAGGCTGTACCCGGGCTGAGAATGGTACCCGAGGATGTCATGTCTGTACTCCCTCATCCCCTGCATTTTTGCCCATCCCTCTCCGCCCCTTGACAATGGGTGGTGATGAGTTATCTTGAACACTGCAGTCATGCGCTGGAGGGATTTCCTCTCTGCAGGCGGCTGGTGGACAAGTCACAGTTTTTATTTCACGTAGCTTAATGCCGTGTGAAGCCTCAAGGGTATGGGACAACACTGAGGTAGGATTTGGGTTGTGGAGGTTGGTTCAAGTACCTGATGGTTGTAAGGAATGAGCTGTTCCTGAGCCTGGTGATGTGGGAATTCAGACTTCGATATCACCTGCCCAAAGGTAGCAAGACAAGGGCATGGCCTGGCTGGTGAGAATTCTTGATGATAGATGCCACCTTCTTGAGGCAGTGGCTCATGTAGATGCTTTTGATGGAGTAGGGGGCTATGGATTGTGTGAGTCCACACTCTCCGCACTCTCTTGTGTTCCTGTGAGATGGAGTTGCCATGGCGGGCCTTCATGCACGCAGGATATAACAACTAGTTAGGACATGGCAAGATGAAGGCATGGTGAGCAATGATGGGCTGATGGAGACAGGGATGTGAACAAAGCCAGAATATTGAGACTGAGAGCGGAGAGAATCTTGGAATCTACTGCTGGAGGGAGTGGTGGATGCAATCACTGACAGCCCCTAACACCAGTTAACAAGTGCGTGATTTGCCCAGGCAAAGAAGGCAATGAGCCGACCGCACAGAAGTATATTCTGCTCTCTGTGGCTTTCCTTTTGCTCTACCTATTGCACTTGACTTTGGCTTGTTTGTACAGTATTTACGCAGGGCATTATCTAATTTGATTGGATAGCACGCAACACAAAGCCTTACACTGTCCCTCGGCACATGTGACTATAATGAATCTAAACGTAATGGTAAATGGTGGATGGCGTGATTAATAAGGATGGGTACCCATGGGTTAGCATGGACTTGGTGGGATGAATGGCCTGTTTCCTTGCGGTAAGACTATCTCAGAGGTTGAAGGTGGGAAGAACCTCCAGCTGGGGAGGTGTCCATTCTTTTCCTAGCGGGACCTCGATTGCACCTGCCATAGGAACCAGACTTTGATTAGCGTTGCAAAGTAGAAGACAAAGTGTTGTCCAAGGCCCACCTCGGCAGAAAACGAGATGCAGAGTGAGAGAAGCACGACGGCACAGCGTCTGCGTGGGTTTACGTATCGCCTGAAAGTGGGCAGCAGCTTCAGACTAAAACCACATGCACCAGGCCTGGGCAACTCTCCTGATGGTCCTGCTTCTGACATTGGTCCATCAGGACATTGGCCAATGTCTGCAACTCTCCCCCTTCCTTAGCCTGAGAGCAGGAGCCTTTGTTCTTCCCCTTCTCTGCCTGATGCCTCTGCAGATATCAGAAGCGAATCTCTGAATGAAGAATGTGAGCAACCTCAAGTGGAAGCAGTGTGGTAATGTTGCAATCTTGTGGTTCTGACAGGGCCATGGACTGCAGCAGATTGCTGAGTTATTTGCAATGAGCTTGAAGTCGGTTGATTTTCCTGGAAATGCATCAAGTGATGCACTTACAAATATATTCCCCCGTTTCAAAACTCCAGCTGCAGGGAATGTTCGTAATCCTCTGTCAATCCTGCAGGAGCAACTGGTGAAGGAAATCTCGGCCGAAGACTAATTCCTCCACCCGCCTTCAGAACCCGTTCAATCCACATAGCATGGTGCTACGTGGCGTGAGGCTTGGAAGTGCCCATCGCAAGACATGCCTCTCGCTGTAGTCAAACGTGCTCGGCCGTGTCATGCCCAAAGGTCATTGGCCTAGTTGGTGAAACATGCGTCATCCACCCCAACACCTTCTCAGTTCAAGGTTTCACCACACGGGGGCAGCAGGCACCAATCACCGGTCCGCATTGCTGCTCGTCAATCAAGCACTGGTGCAACTGAATCCCCTTGGTGTGAATCTCACTTCAACCATTGCCCAGCACCAACGGCAACTGAGCAAACTAGGTTACCATGTGAGTTGCAATTGGCTTCATGCCCATGTTCACCACCACCCATCAACCGTGATATTGCAATCATCTCCAGGGATCAGGCTGGTGACTGGAAATCTTGTCGTGGGAGGTATTTGGAGAATGTAAACAGGCGATATTGGGGCAGGACTTGGATCTACTCAGTTTCCATTCCATCCAAAGCCTTCGACGGTTGCTGGAGAATTCTACATCTACCTTGGGATTTCCACTCATGACATCCTCGCCAAACCCTGTTGCACGACAATCCCGGTACCATTCCCAATGCTCTACTCCTATTTTGAGTGGTTGTGGGCCAGAGCTTCTCAAGATTCACACTGGCAACGCTGCACTTCTTCAAGGAAGAATGATTCTTCTGATTGAGAGTGATCAGCCATGATCACATTGAATGGCGGTGCTGGCTCAAAGGGCCGAATGGCCTCCTCCTGCACCTATTGTCTATTGAAGCTGAACCTTTTCATACCTCTAGTTTCCCTCTCCCCCAACTCTCAGTCTTGAGAAGGGTCTCGACCCGAAACGTCAACAAAGACGTACAGGTATGTAGGTTAATTGGCTGGGTAAATGTAAAAATTGTCCCTAGTGGGTGTAGGATAGTGTTAATGTACGGGGATCACTGGGCGGCACGGACTTGGAGGGCCGAAAAGGCCTGTTTCCGGCTGTATATATATGATATGATGATATGATATGATATGATTCCTTTTCTCCAGAGGCGCTGCCTGACCCGCTGAGGTACTCCAGCACTTTGTGTCCATCTCTGGTGAAAACCAGCATCTGCAGTTCCTTCCTACACAGTTAGTAACATATTCCCTTATCTCTCATCACAGTCCTAACATTTTACAGCAGAATACCACAGCCAGTGTGTCTCCAACATCAGTCAATATCCACACATTCATAGCTGAGGCCATGGATAATTTTTTTCCCTTCCTGTCTCCTTGAGTATCGAACTCAACTCCAATGCCCATTAGGAATTGAAGAGGATGTGAAGCCTTAGCAGGGGTAGGCAGTGTCTGCTCCGTTGTTCAATAGGATACATCTTCTGTCTCATCCAGTTTATTATGTGACGGTTATGTGTTGGTAGATTCATGTTCTGCAGCCAATCGCGATATGTGATCTGTTATATACGTACCGGCACCTTATTCTCTGCAAAAATAAAACATTGACCTCAATCTTTCTCCCAAGTTTCCCAACGCCTTTATTTACTTGATGTCCAAAATAATCACTCACTATTCTTGATTAAGACCAAAAGATATAGGAGCAGAATTAGGCCATTCAACCCCTTGAGTCTGCTCTGCCATTCGATCATGGCTGGTCAATATTTCCCTCTCAACCCCATTCTTGTGCCTTCTCCATGGAACCTTTGACACCCTTACTCACGAACCTACCCATCTCTGCTTTAAAAATATCCAATGACTTGACCTCCATCGCCGTCTGTGACAATGAATTCTACAGAATCAACACATCTGGCTCAAGAAATTCCTCCATATCTCCAATCTAATGGAAGGTCCTTTTGTTCTGAGGCTGTGCCCTCTGGTCCTGGGTCCTAGACTCTCTCACCATTAGAAGCATCCATATATTCATTGCCTTTATTCGATGATTTAATGTCCATTGGCCTCAGTGGTAGTAAACACCGGGAATACATATGTTTCAGTTTAGTTTATTGTCACAGTGAAAAGCTTTTGTTGTGTGCTAGCCAGTTAGCAGAAAGACAAATGCAGGTGCAGAATGGTGGAGTAACTCAACGGGTCAGGCAGCATCTCGAGAGAGAGAGAGAGAGAGAAGGAATGGGTGACGTTTCGGGTCGAGAGCTTTCTTCAGACTGATGTCAGGGGAGGGGGTGGGACAAAGATAGAATGTAGTCGGAGACAGGAAGACTAGTGGGAGAGCTGGGAAGGGGGAGGGGATAGAGAGGGAAAGCAGGGACTATCTGAAGTTAGCAGAAAGACAATACATGGTTACAATCAATCCCTTTCCAGTGTATAGATACATGATAAGGGAATAACGTTTAGTGCAAGGTAAAGCCAGCAAAGGATAGTCCGAGGGTCACCAAAGAGGTAGAGAGTAGTTCAGCACTGCTCTCTGGTTGTGGTAGGATGATTCAGTTGCCTGATAACAGCTGGGAAGTAACTGTCCCTGAATCTGGAGGTGTGCGTTTTCACACCTCTGCACCTTCTGCCTGATGGGAGAGGGGAGAAGGGGGAGTGGCCAGGGTGTGACTCATCCTTGATGATGCTGCTGGCCTTGCCGAGGAAGCGTGAGGTATAAATGGAGTCAATGGAACGGAGGTTGGTTTGTGTGATGGTCTGGGCTGCATCGAGGATATTTCCCCTCTGCTCAGTCTTCAATCCTCGCCCATAGTGCATCACCCTTAGTTCAGTCTCCAGCTAGGGAATAAAACCTCACCACAACCCTGCCAACTCCACCAGGAACACATTCACTTCAGTCCAGTTCAGTTTAGTTTATTGTCACGTGTACCGAGGTACAGTGAAAAGCTTTTGTTGCGTGCTATCCAGCCCAGCGGAAAGACGAGGCATGATTACAATTGAGCCATTCGCAGTGTACAGATACATGATAAGGGAATAACGTTCAGTGCAAGGTAGGAAATTTCTGTGTGGGAGTGGAGATTTTAAAAGTGTGGAGCGATTGTCACGGGTGATTGTCAATCTGCGTCTGTGACTGGCACACAAATGGCCGTCTGGGCTGGGTGCCAAGGAGGGCACCCTTCCTTCACCCTGGGTAGGGATTAATCCAGGGTCCATCCACCACACTTGCAGCTCACTGATCATTTCTCTCAGCACCTGTGACAGGTATTAAGACGCGAGGCAGGGTTTCGCCTGAGGAAGTGTGATAAATTATGAAGAACAATTAAAATTACAGTGGGCTACTAAAGGCAGTAACAATGACAGCCTGTGATAAAGCCACAGTTTACATTAAAGGATGTGTCAGTTAGTGACTTTATTTAGCTTTTAAAGCAAGAAACTGTCAGCCCATGTTAAGAGCGTGTCGAACTCACTGAATTACATGAAATCAATGGTTGAAGAGATTTAATGTAAAGGGACAAATCACGGATGCAAGGGTGGTTTGCGAGGTCCTCTCCTGTCAGGAGCTTCCCCTTCATCTGTGTACGCGGAATATTATTTCATGCATCTTGAGCAAAGGATGTTGCAACCTCTGCTAACCCACGGCAGCGTCAACTGTTTGTATTTACATAACACCTGCAGGATGTTTCAAGGTCTTTCAGGGGCGGCACGGTGGCGCAGCGGGTAGAGCTGCTGCCTTACAGCGCCAGAGACCCGGGTTCCATCCCGACTACGGCGGCTGTCTGTATGGAGTTTGTACGTTCTCCCTGTGACCACGTGGGTTTTCCCCGGGCGCTCCAGTTTCCTCCCATTCTCCAAAGACGTACAGGTTTATAGGTTAATTGGCTTCTGTAAGGATTGTAAATTAGCCCTAGTGTAGGATAGTGCTAGTGTACTGGGATTGCTGGTCATCTGGACTCGATGGGCTGAAGGGCCTGTCTCCATGCTGCATCTCTAAACTATACTGCAGACTCCAATTTTAATCATAGGACATGCAATCATCTCTTGCACACTTTGACATCCTGATTCCCGTCTCTCCACCACTGGATCCTGCACCCCTCAGCTCACAAAGGTCTGGAATTCGTTCCCACAGCAGGATCTTGATCTCAGCCAAAGATACTAGAGGAGCAAGATAGACCACTCGACTCTAAAAACCGTAGTACGTCACGGCGCCATTTTAGTAGGCAGAAACTTGCAGAAACATTTAAAAAGAAAAATAACTAATCTGTGAATTGACAGATGAGATATATTCTGCATTTTAATGGTATCATCACACATACTGTTCCCCCAAAACACTGATTACACTGTGAGAGGCAGAGCGAGCGATGGGTTTTGCTTACTAAAATGGCGGCCGTTACGCTCCTTTGCGTGCTACACTTCAGTGTAGGCGATTTCAACGGTGGTTCATCTTGTTCCTCCAGTATCTTTGATCTGCACAGTATCCCTAAACTAACATAAACAAAACTAAACTAAACTAAGCCAAATTTACAGCAGGACCTTGATCAATTAGGCAAATGGGCTAATGAATGTTCAATGGAGTTTAATGTAGATAAGTGCAAAGTGTTACATTTTGAGAATTCAAATCAGGTAGGACCTACACAGTGAATGGCAGGGCCCTGGAGAGTGTTGAAGAGCAGTGTTTAGTAGTGTAGCTACATAGTTCCTTGAAGGTGGCGTCACAGGTAGATATGGTGATCAAGGTGGCTATCGGTACATTGGTCTTCTTTAGTCAGGGTATTGAGCACAGAGGCTGGGAGGTTATGTTACTGGTGTACAAGACATTGGTGAGGCTGCATTTAGAGTATTGTGTTCAGTTTTGGTCACCCTGCTATGAGAAAGATGTTGTTAAGCTGGAAAGAGTGCAGAGAAGGTTCATGAGGATGTTGTCAGGACTTGAGGGCCTGAACTATAGGGAGAGGTTGGCCAGACTACAACTTTACTTCTTGGAATGCAGGAGGATGAGGTGAGATCTTATAAAGGGGTATAAGATCATGAGGGGAATAGATAGGCTAAATGCAAAGATTATTTTATCCAGATTAGGTGAATCAAAAACTAGGGGACATGGGAATCAGGTGAGAAGGGAGAGGTTTTTAGTCGGAACCTAAGGGGTAACTTCTTCACATAGAAAGTGGTGGGTACATGGAATGAGCTGCCAGAGAAGGTAGTTAAGGCAAGTACTTCAATAGGATTTCAAAGCCATTTGGTCAGGTGCATGGATAAAAGAGGTTTAGAGTGATATGGGCCAAAAGCGGATAGGCGGGACTAGAGTAGATGGGACATCTTGGTCGGTGTGGGCAAGTTGGACCAAGGGACATGTTTCCATGCTGTTTGTCTCTATGACACCATGTGGCTGTAACTGCTTTATCTTCGAGATACAACTCAGTGTTCACCACTGGTCAGCACGCAACAAAGGCTTTGTACCTTGGTACACGTAACAATAAATTAAATAAAATAAACTGAAACTTTTGTCAACCTATTGTTCACCATGCCAATATCACTTTAAGAGCCTCGGGGAGAAACCTCACAGTGTAGCTCTTTCTGCATCATGGAAGTTGTTGTTGGCACGGGCCCACAGAGACACACCCATGTTAACCACTGGCATGGAGACCAGCTGAGGGCCTGTCTACTGTAAACCCCCAGCTTACTGCTGGGTGCCGGTGCATTCCCCTGTGGCAGTCAGGAACTTGTGCAATGTCAAACTACCAGGTGATCGCGTCACAACCTCCCATGCCCGGAACACAGCTGCTCAGCCCTGCCCATAATTTACCAAGAGCTTTGAATGCCCCTGACATTCAGAACTATTCCAATATTTTAGTTTAGAGATACAGCGCGGAAACAGGCCCTTTGGGCCCACCGGGTCCACGCCGCCCAACGTTCCCCGCACATTAACACTATCCTATACCCACTAGGGACAATTTTTTTTTCTCTTACATTTACCGAGCCAATTAACCTACATACCTGTACGTTTTTGGAGTGTGGGAGGAAACCGAAGATCTCGGAGAAAACCCACGCAGTCACGGGGAGAACAAAAGAAAATTTAAATAGTAAACATTAAAATACTTGAATCAATTTTAAACCATGACAAGCATTAAAGTCAGCTTAATCAACTCACAGAATTAATGTTCCCACCCCGTAACATATTCAATATAGACCCTCTTCCTTCTCCCCACCTCCCACAACTGCACATTCAGGTGACTGGGTCTAATAAGCAGGTGGTTTGAGTGTTGGTTTATTAATGTCGCGTGCATTGAGATGCAGTGAAAAACTTCATTTGAAGTGCTGACCGGTCAGATCATACAAGATATACATCCTCAGGAGGATGCGCCACTCAGGACAAGAGGACCCGACAAGGGGGTCGCTGAGAACAAAGAGGGATGGGGGGGGAAGGAAGAGGGATTATATTGAATACTTTTATAACTTTGTCAGGGCCCTTTACATGGTGGCCCCTTGCATACGTGTACTGTACGCAAAGAGTCTCACTGTACCAAGTACAGGTGACAGTGTTGTTGTTTGTCCTTCGGGTTGGAAGATGACCATGACTTCACTTTCAGTTGGAGGATTGGTGATTGTGGGTCCGGAAGTGACTGGTGAGGCCAATCCGGCACGCCCACACGTAGGACACAAGTGGATGGGTGCCGCAGTGGAAGTAGCCCGGGCCTTGCGCGCGGTGCGTTTCCTCTGGGCCTCGGCAGTGCGTCTGTTCTCTGCTGCACGGGCTCCTGTGGTGAGCTTGCTACGCCAGGTTGGACGGTCCAGAGCAAGAGACTCCCAAGTGCTGAGGTTGATGTCCAAGTCTTTGAGGAACACTTTCAGGCAGTCCTTGAACCGTTTCTTCTGTCCTCCTACTGAGCGCTTGCCCTGACACAGTTCTCCATACAGAAGCTGTTTTGGCAGTCGACTCTCGGGCGTTCTGACGACATGGCCTGCCCATCTGGCTTGGGCTTTCTTTAGGAGGGTGTGGACGCTGGGGATTCCGGCCCGTTCCAAGACCTCTGTGTTGGGAATTTTGTCCTGCCACCTGATGTGAAGGAGTCTGCGTAGGCAGCTCAAGTGAACGTGGTTGAGCTGTTTGGCATGTCTGCTGTAGACAGTCCAGGTCTCACTGGCATAAAGAGTGGTGAGTACCACTGCACGGTAGACCTTCAGCTTGGTGGTAAGGCTGAGTCCTCTCTGCTCCCAAACTTTCCCACAGAGTCGCCCAAAGGCAGCGCTGGCCTTGGCAATCCTGTTGTTGACCTCAGCATCAATGTTCACCACTCGCGAGAGTGTACTACCCAGATAGGTAAAGCTGCCGACTGCCTGTAGATTCTGCCCCTTCACCGTGATGTGTGGTTCCTGGTAGGGCTTTCCAGGCGCGGGCTGGTACATAACTTCAGATTTTTTAGTGCTAATGGAGAGACCCAAGTTGTCACAGGCCTGTGAGAAACAGTCCATTTCATGCTGCATCTTCTGCTCTGTGCTGGCATTGAGGGCGCAGTCATCAGCAAACAAGAAATCTCTGATGATGGTCTCCTTCACCTTTGTAACAGCTTGCAGGTGCCTGAGGTTGAACAGCCTGCTGTCAGTCCTGTACCTGATGTGTATTCCATCCTGGCAGTCACGGAAGGCATCAGTCAGCGTAGCAGAGGTGACAATAAAGCATCAATCAATCAATCACTTAGTCAATACAGAGTACAATAGGTTGTGTAAAAGAAAATAATAAACAGAGTGCAGGAAATAGTGTTACAGGTACACAGAAAGAGAAAATAAAGAAAGTGCAGGAGCGACAAGGTAGATTGGGAGATCAGAAATACAGAGGAATTGGCGAGAAATGGTGGGGACCTCTGGAGTTGTAGGGAAGAGGAAAGGACATGTCCAATGAAGGGGAAATAAGATCCAATGAAGGGGTCCACAGCTTAGCAGGGAGTAGGATTTCTACTTGGAGTTTCTCTGTCTTTGATGTGACAACAAATGGTGTCACTCCAAAGACGTACAGGTTTGTAGGTTAATTGGCTTGATATTAATGTAAATTGACCCTAGTGTGTGTAAGGTAGTGTAAGTGTGTGGGGACCATTGGTCGGTGTGGACACGGTGGGCCGAAGGGCCTGCTTCCACGCTGCATCTCTAACCTAAACTAGATAGAGTCACTCGCTCGTTGGAAAAGTCATCTTAAAAAACATCAAATGCACATTTACTGTAAACTTACTGAAAGCATTTTGTGATTCTAGATACTCTGTCGAATTAACGGAGTAATTGCTGTTTACACGCTGCTTAATGTTTAATTTAAACTTTTGCTTACTAAATTAAGCATGTAAAAAGTAGTACATTATAGCTAAAAGCAATTAATAATGTATTTCACTTCTTCTTGACAATGCACAGTGTAACAGTGTGAGAGAGATGTTTTTCACAGATTCTGCACCTAATAAATGTTTCATTTTTTGCAAAACGAATACAATTCACATTTATGTGAGCACTTTGGAAGTTGTGTGAATTTGGGTCAAGTGTTTGTTGTTAATTAGAGAGCACTACTTTTGACTTTGTTTAAAGGAAATCAGAAGGTCGTGGTCAACACTTCCCTGGGATGCTGAGAGAGTGCTGAGGTGTTGGGAGCCACCACTGTTTGGAAGAGAAGCTGGAAAACCCTGAGTGAACAGTAAAGATTCCAGAAGGGCAGATGGATTTTCTCTGGTGCACCTGAATAGGTATCCAGGGCAATATTTCATTACATGTGCGTGCATGTATGCGTGTGCCGTGTGAGTGCAAATGACTGTGTGCGTGTGTGTACCTCGGTGATCATGCGTGTGCACATATTTACTTTTTCATTTTAAAGATACCGCAAGGAAACAGGGGCTTCGGCCCGCCAAGTCCAGGCCGGCCGGCGATCACCGGTTCTGCAGTACGTTATCCCACTTTCAAATCCGTTTCTTACGCACTTGGGGCAATTTGTAGATGCAAATTAACCTACAAACCCGCACGACATGGAAGGAAACAGGAGCACCCAGAAGGGATCTACGTGGTCATAGGGAGCATGCAAACTCCGCATAGACAGCACATGAGGCCAGCATTGAACCCGGGTCTCTGTCACTGTGTGGCAGCAACTTTACCAGCTGTGCTACTGTGCTGCCCAACCAACAACCTCTGCATATGGATTTGGAAAAAAGGGAGACTTTTCTGGTAGGTTTTATTTATTTTATTATTTTTAAATGCATACTAAATTAATTTTTAAACATTTCTTAAAATATTTGTTATGCTTTGAACTCTCCTGCATCCATTGCATGAGCCTCTCTGAGTGTTAGAAACACTGAGAATTGTTTGAATAAGGACCTTGACTGACAAGATGCAAAGCACCACTCCCAGTTCAGTTTCAGTTGAGACAACATTTCTTCACACAGAGAGTGGTGAGTCTGTGGAATTCTCTGCCACAGAAGGTAGTTGAGGCCAGTTCATTGGCTATATTTAAGAGGGAGTTAGATGTGGCCCTTGTGGCTAAAGGGATCAGGGGGTATGGAGAGAAGGCAGGTACAGGTTACTGAGCTGGATGATCAGCCATGATCATATTGAATGGCGGTGCGTACAGGCTCGAAGGGCCGAATGGCCTACTCCTGGACCTATTTTCTATGTTTCTATGTTTCTATGTTTCAGCCCCACGTACACGGTCATCAGGATGGCTCGAGGGGCAGGGGATTCTGCCCAATGTCTCAACAGTGCTGGAAGCTCACTAGACCTTGACAGAGACTGCTGGGTACAGAGAGATGCCCATGAGATCAACACCAGGTCCACAGTAAGTCTGGGTGGGTGGGGATTGTGAGACAGATTCAGCACGCTTCCTCCTAATACTCTCTTGACATAAAAGGTAAGAACAGGAATGGACATATTAGTTTCTTAATCTGAAATATTCTCTGCTGTGTTGAGTTGGTTTAGCAACCAGAATGGAGAAGATTATTGATTCAAGGGCCAGTATTCAAGACCCACGATCTGATGGCTACTCTGTTGGAGAATTTGGAGATTGGTTCCAGACAGGATCAGATGTAAATCTCTGCAACATCAGCAATTTAATGATATGTGGCCATTTGGATCAATTCTCTTTTTTCACCTAAGACAGGCACAAAGTGCTGGAGTAACTCAGCGGGTCAGGCAGCATCTCTGGAGAAAAAGGATGGGTGACGTTTTGGGTCAGATCCCTTCTTCAGCCAACCCAAAATGTTACCCATCCTTCTTCTCCAGAGATGCGGGTGGACCCGCTGAGTTGCTCCAGCACTTTGTGTCTATCTTCGGTATAAACCAACATCTGCAGTTCCTTCCCACATTCTATGCCCACCTGCGTGGTTCCAACCCCCCCAATGCTGCATGAGTTCAGGTTAACATCCATCCCATGATGCCAACTTTACCTGCACATGGACCGGGTTGAATACAGTTCATAGAAACATAGAAAACAGGTGCAGGAGTAGGCCATTCGGCCCTTCGAGCCAGCACCGCCATTCAATATGATCATGGCTGATCATCTAAAATCAGTTCCCCGCTCCTGCTTTTACCCCATATCCCTACATTCCTTTAGCCCTAAGAACTGAATCTAAATCTAACCCTCTCTTGAAAAGTTAAACTGAACTGAATTTCTCCAATTGTTGTTCCCCCTAACCGTTGGCCAACACTTCCACAGACTTAACCTTCCCCAATATCCAAAGGCCTTCCAGCTTTCCTACAAGAACCCCATCTTGCCCTTACTTGGGCTTGTGCCTTTCAGCCCTTCCCTTCATCCATTGAGCTGCTCCTGCAGCTTCTCAACCAATGTTATGTAACTACTTTAAGCTAAGTGAAAGTCATGGAAATGCATGAAAAGGAGGGTGTGCTAAGTTGCCCAGTTATCTTCTACCATTCAGTTGGGCCAAGGGTGGCTTGTACCCCAACTCCATTTACTGGACACATCCCTCAGTTCCCATCTCTGATTGAGATTGACCAGTCCCTGTGTTGATATTTTCAAACAACCCATTACCAAAAGGATATTTTGGTAAATGTTGACCCGATGATGTCACTTGCTTGGCCAAACCCTCTGTTAATTGAGGAGAAATCCTGTTGCAGTGGTAACCAGTTTGCCTGGACCTTTGGCTTCTCTCCTGTACACTCAGAGTCAGCCCTGGGAGCCTGACACTGCAAAGCTGCAGATGTGTTGAAGGTTCTGATAAACAGGAAGCAAGGTTTGCTCGGTGTCCTAGATCTCGACTAAGCTCAATTGCAAGCATATATTTTTAGCAAGCAATGTTTCAGCATTGCTTGCACCACGGTTCCACCATGATAAAAGACAAGCTATAAGCGTGCACAATCTCACCAGATAGTTTGCCCACAGTGAGCCTGCTCTTCTTGAAGATCTCCATTTCCTTGCTTCTGCTTCTCTCCTCCTCCCTCCGTTTTGGTTCGGAGCTGCTAACCACACACACGTCACGTGGCCGCAATCAATCAGATAACCCTCAGTAGAACAATGGGCCCGCGCTGGAGGGAGCTGAGCACAGACATCCTGCTGACCACATTGGTGCACCTTGGGCAGAAGGTAGAAACCACACTTTGCTGAGGTTGCTGTTCACACGCCATGTGAAGGTTTCTCTTCCTCTCATCTCTTGGCCTGAAGCATGAGATGGAGAGGTCACGGCAACTCTGCAAATAAATCAGCCGTTCGCACGCGTAATGGAACATTGACTGCAAGTGTCGAAGCAGCCGCCAGACTTCATCTCGTGCATCTTAAGCAAACTGCTTCTTATAGACCAAAGCAGAGTTACGAGACAGTTCGCTTCGAGTGCGTAAGATGTTTTCTCTATTTCGCGGTGGAGTCCGAGGCTGGCTGGTTTGGAGCTACGCATGAAGGCTAATCCAAATGCCTCGGAGTTGGAGGTTGGGTTGAAATTGAAACAAGTGAAGCTCTAAGCCACGACAGAGTGGGTCTTGTGGGTTGAGTTGACAAAATGTTCCTTGATTCCCTTTCACTGGGTCAACTCGTAGAACCTCTCTGACCCTATTTCAGAGCCATGTCCATGGCCCTCCTGTGACTCTCTAATTCAGAGTGATAAGCTTGTTACTCCAAGTGGCTGTGGTTGTGGGATGTTAATCCCAGGACATCACTGCATGCATCTGTTAGAGTAGTGTGCAGGGCCCAACCATCTTCATCTGCTTCACCAATGGCCTTCATAGAGTCCCAGAGCAACACAGCATGGAAATCCTTGTGTCCATGCTGACCCACAGCCTTGTGGGCTGGTTCTATATGTTTGCCTTTGGCTCATATCCATGATAAAGCTTTCCTCTCCACATACCTGTCCAACTGTCACAAGGAGAGAGGTGGGGACGTTTGCCGATGATTGCCCAATGTTCAGTTGCATTCGTAACTCCTCAGCAAATGAAGCAGTACATGCAACATGCCACAAGATGTGTGGGTGCTGGTTTACAACGGAGATAGAAACAAAAGGTTGGGATAACTCAGCGGGTCAGGCAGCATCTCTAGAGAGAAGGAATAGGTGATGTTTTGGGTCAAGACCCTTCTTCAATCCTGGACAACATTTGGGTACTGGCTGCTAAATGGCAAGTAACACCCATGTCACAAAACAGAGAGAATCGAACCACATGCCTGCCACATCAATACACCCACTGATTTGCTGCCAGAGGAGACTGAGGGAGTAAACACTGTGTGGTTTCCACATACTGTATTACCAGTGGTGTAATGTCCTCTGTAAGACCCTGTTGTGGCTAGCACAATGAATATACGCCCGACATCTTGTAAGAAGATGTTATTACTGATCCTTCACCAGGAAACGTCTAGAAGGTCACCTGACCTCAGTCACAAGGCACAAGCCCATTGGCCAGCTTCTGCTCTTGGCCTCAAGGGGGCACTGGCATTTACATCACATATACATCACATGGGTTCCAGTGGTGGAGGGAAGGCATGAACAGGGTAGTAATCATGCAGGCTGCATTGATGTGGCATTGAGCTGGGCAGTAAATCAAACCCCATGGAAGATGTAGAGACATAGAAACTAGGAGCAGGAAGTTCAGCCCTTCCAACCTGCTCTCCAATCATCATTGATAATGTACCTAAAAACATGTTCCGGCTCCTCCCTCCCTCTTCACGTTATTCTATCTCCAGCTTGAGACTAGGCCTTCTTTAGACTTTAGAGATACAGCGCAGAAACCGGCCCCTGTCCCACCGAGTCCGCACTGACCGGCGATCCCTGCATGCTAACACTGTCCTACACACACACGGGACAATTTTACAATTTTTACAGTAGCCAATTAACCTACAATCCTGTACGTCTTTGGAGTGTGGGAGTAAACCGGAGCACCCAGAGAAAACTCACGCGGCCACGGGGAGAACGTACAAACTCCGCACAGACAGCACCTGTAGTCAGGATCGAACCAGGGTCTCCACCACTCATCTCATTCCTTCATGCCTTACCCTACATGTTGAGGCTGTGACCCTTTGTCCACACCCCCGCTCGAACAGGGGGACCATCCTACCCCCATCCAGTTTGTCGGGATTCTGCATCTTTCTGACATTCCTCCTCATTCTTCTAAACTCCAGTGAATGCCAGTCCAGCCAACCCAATCCCTCTTCATGTGGCAATCCCACCATCTTCAGGAGACAGTCTCCTCCAATTTTTGCCTCCAGTTTACCCTCCCACCCCCATCTCCATCTTTTAGACTGGCGAGGAGTTCCGACCAGAAACGTCACCCATTCCGTCTCTCCAGAGAAGCTGCCTGACCCGCTAAGTTACTCCAGCATTTTGTGTCTATAAATCAACACCTGCAGTTCCTTCCTACACATCTTCAGGAGACAGTTTGCTGAACCTTTGCCACAATCTCTCTATAGTAAATAATCCAACTGCAGACAAACTAACCTCTCCCTATAACTCATGCCAACAAGCCCAAGTAACATCCTGATAAATCTCTTCTGCACCCTTTCCAACTTAACGATATCCTTTCTATAGCTGGGTGACCATGACTGCACATGGTTGTCCAAGTGTGGTCTCACCAAAGACCTGTACAGCTGCATCATAGTGTGCCAACTTTTGTACTCGATACCCTTCCCAATGAAGGCCAACATGTCAAAGGCCTTCTTCACTACAGTATTCATCTGACTTCCCCTTTTCAGAATACTCCGTACCTGTACTTCCAAATCTCTCTGTCTCCTATGCTCTACCATTGACCGTGTAAGACCTGCCTATTTTTTGACATCCCAAAGAGTAGCGCCTCACATTTGTCAGAGTTCAATTCCATTTGTCATTCCTCAACTAATTTTGACCCTGTTAGAAACTTAAATATCCTTCCTCTCGGTCCACCACACCACCAATGTTGGTGGCATCTGCAAAAAGTCCTAACAATGTTAACAACGTTGTCATCCAAATCATTCATGTAGATGACAAACACCAGCAGACCCAACACAAACTCCTACAGTACTCCACTGGTCACAGGCCTCCAATCAGAAACAGAACCCTCTCCATGACTAGCGATAGATGAACTAAAGGTACAAATAGATGAGCTACTTTAGTTTGATAAAAATTACAGAGATATTGTTGTAAGGGGAACAATGCTGGGAAAATAATATTCAGCAATATTTGACTTTTGGAAAGAACAGGATGGAAGCACTGTTAATAAGATATGAAGTACGGTGTAGCTGGGACATGTTGGCAGGTGTGAGCTACTTGGGCCAAAGGGCCTGTTTCCACGCTGTATGACTCTATGACTATGGTGAGAAATGATCTCGGCTCAGAAGATGTTGAATTCATTTGAAGATATGGAGGTTTCAAAAACAACAAGAGGGAAGAAGGCATTGGTAGGAGTAATCTCTCGACACCCTGTGGTAATCCACTGATCACTTCCCCTCACCTCGGAAATGTCTCATTTATTCCCACTCTCTGTTTCCTGTCTGTCAATCAAATTTCAAGCCACGTCAATATGGTGTTCCCAACCCCATGTGTTTTCATTTTGCACACTGACATTTCAAGTGGACTTTATCAAACTGCTTTCAAAAACCCAAATCCACCACCAGCACTTGTTCTCTTTATCCATTTCACCAATTCAATTCTCAAAAAACTCCAGTAAATTTCCTTTCATAAATTCATGTTGTCTTTCTTTGATTCTCTCTATTTTTTTATTTATTCATTATCCTGGGCGTGTGTGTGGCATGTGGCACGGGTCACCATTTGTTGCCAAACTCAGCTGGCAGCGAACAACTTCCTGAACCTGTTGAAAAACATGCTCTCTCTCTCTCTGTCTCGCTCTCTCCCTCTTTCCTCTCTATCCCTCTCCCTCTCTATCTCTCTCACTCTTTCTCACCTCTCCCTCTGCATCTCTCTTTCTCTCCCACTTCCCCATCTCTCTCTCTCTCTCTCTTTCTCTCCTCCCTCTCTCCCACCCCTCTCTCACTCCATGTGTGTGTCTCTCTCTCTCTCTCTCTCTCTCTCTCTCTCTCTCTCTCTCTCTCTCTCTCTCTCTCTCTCTCTCTCTCTCCCTCCCTTCCTCCCTCCCTCCCTCCCTCCCTCTCTCTCTCTCTCCCTCTCTCTCCCTCTCTCTCCCTCTCCCTCCCTCTCTCTCTCTCCCTCTCTCTCTTCCTCTCCCTCTCTCTTCCTCCCTCTCTCTTCCTCCCTTTCTTTCTCCCTCTTTGTATCTCCCTCCCTCTCTCTCTCTCCCCCCACCACCTATCCCTGTCTCTCCCCCCACCTCCCACTGTGTCTCTCCCCCACCACCACCTCCCACCTCCCTCTGTCTCTGTCTCTGAGAATTCTGAGTAATGCCATTTATTTGTGTTGTTTGAGGGCCAGAACTACGTCTGGGCAAGGTACTCTCTGTAACTTCTGTGTGTTACTGGTAAATCCAGTGTTTAATTCCCATTCTCAGCTGTCCCTCGATGTTGAGTCTCCTGGAACCACAGTGAGAGTATGTCCCACATGTCATCAGGGCCTGATGCAATTGAATTGCTTCAGAGGGAAGTTCAGAAGAACATGGGAGTTTTTGTTTCCCTAAGCGACACTTAGTGGACTTTGTCAATAATCCAATTGTGTCAAGATAGTTGTGCTGACTGTAGACTCTTTTAAATGTTGCATGACCTAATTCATTTAAATGTGCCAGCTGCTGTGATGGGTTTGAATTCTTGTCTCTGAGTCACCAGTCTAGTCCTTGGATTTGCTGGATAGTAATTTAACCACCATGGTAGTGTACTCTTGCTTGGCCCAACCAAGGCTCTATAAAGATGTTGCAACAGCTCCTTGAGTTCATTTCCAGAAATAACCTCCGATATTTTGCTTAATTTCCTTTCCATTTAATAAAGGAGCTTTTGGGGAGCTGTTGACTAACGATTGATAATCTTCATGTGCAACTGTGCCCAGTGGAGGGCAGCTAGCACGAACCTGAATGAAAAGACCCACATGGAAGCTCCTCCACTCCATGAAGTGTTAGTGCTTCATGTGTGAAATAGGTTTCATTAGGAGCAACTCTTCAGATCCTGGGTTGCTAAGGGCAACGTGGTCTTTTCTGAAGTGGCGGTTGGTGCTCCTCAAGTAATGGAAGTGAGTGATGTGAAGCTTTCTCTGTCGAATCGTGGAATTCTCTGCCACAGAAGGCAGTGGAGGCCAATTCACTGGATGTTTTCAAGGGAGAGTTAGATTTAGCTCTTAGGGCTAAGGGAATCAAGGGATGTGGGGGAAAAAAAGCCGGAACAGGGTACTGATTTTGGATGATCAGCCATGATCATATTGAATGGCGGTGCTGGCTCGAAGGGCCGAATGACCTACTGCAACTATTTTCTATGTTTCAATGTTTCGATGTACATAACTAGTGCACTAATTTATGCAGAATCTGTGTCTCTCACTGCCACCATGTTCTTCCACGGAGCCAGACTCAGCTGGACAGCATTTAGAGCGTGATCATCAAACGCTGATATCTTAGGTTGCGACTTGGAGCATGAGAGCTTTGGAGCATGGGACCTTTACAGCAAAGGAGCTTTGGAGCATGGGAGCTTTGGAGCATGGGAGCTTTGGAGCATGGGACCTTTGCAGCAAAGGAGCTTTGGAGCATGGGAGCTTTGGAGCATGGGACCTTTGCAGCATAGCTTTGGAGCATGGGAGCTTTGGAGCATGGGAGCTTTGGAGCATAGCTTTGGAGCATGGGAGCTTTGGAGCATGGGAGCTTTGGAGCATGGGACCTTTGCAGCAAAGGAGTTTTGGAGCATGGGAGCTTTGGAGCATGGGACCTTTGGAGCATGGGAGCTTTGGAGCATGGGAGCTTTGGAGCATGGGAGCTTTGCAGAATGGGAGCTTTGCAGCATAGCTTTGGAGCATGGGAGCTTTGGAGCATGGGAGCTTTGGAGCATGGGAGCTTTGGAGCATGGGAGCTTTGAAGCATGGGAGCTTTGGGGCATGGGAGCTTTGCAGCATAGCTTTGGAGCATGGGAGCTTTGGAGCATGGGAGCTTTGCAGCATAGCTTTGGAGCATGGGAGCTTTGGAGCATGGGAGCTTTGGAGCATGGGAGCTTTGGAGCATGGGAGCTTTGGAGCATGGGAGCTTTGTAGCATGGGAGCTTTGGAGCATGGGAGCTTTGGAGCATGGGAGCTTTGGAGCATGGGAGCTTTGGAGCATGGGAGCTTTGGAGCATGGGAGCTTTGGAGCATGGGAGCTTTGGAGCATGGGAGCTTTGGAGCATGGGAGGCTGAGGTGTGACCTTACTGAAGTGTTTGGCTGAAGGGGCATGGATAAAGTGAACGCTCAGAGAATTCAAAAACTAGGGGGCATAGGATTGAGATGAGAGGGGAGATATTTAAGATGAACCTCAGGGACAACTTCTTCACTCAGAGAGTAGTCCATATCTGGAAACAGCTGCCAAAGGAAGTCGAGGTATTGCTGGACTTTCTTGGCCACTGTGGCTGACAAATTCTTGATTAGGGTGTCAAGGGATATGGGGAGAAGGCAGGAGAATGGGGTTGAGAGGGAGAGATAGATTAGCCGCGATCGGATGGCAGAGGAGGCTTGATGGGCCGAGTGGCCTAATTCTGCTCCTAGAACCTGTGAACTTATGAACACTCCTCCCTCCAGTTGCACCTGCAGTAACTGGCCACCCGACCCCACCCGGCACAGGCCAGAGTCATTGAGTGCGGACCAGAGACCTGAATCCAGGACCTCCTACAGTGCTCCAACCAACCAAACCCATCAGGGGAGTCTTAACGCGGCAAATGAGTTACTGCCGCTGTCAGTTTTAAGCAGCTGATTTATCGGGCAGGGGAAAGCTCTTCCTTCCAGAGGAAGCTGAGAATCGGAGCCGGGTGGCTTTGAAAGATGCCTTGCATGCAGAGTGCAAAAGGAACCACTGACATTAAATTATAAAGACCTGCCCTACAGCCTGGCTGAATGTATTTTGGATATTAACTATCAGATTTTATGAATTGAGTCCATTACATCTGTCACCCATGCAGTGACTGTGGGTACATTAGCAATTAATGTCACACATCCTTGCCCATAAAACCAATATGTTTCTGATTTAATGCCAAGCCAACTCACAGAGCCCAGTGCTCGTTCTTTAGCTTCGAGCTGTACAGAGAGCAAAGGGCATCCATCATTCGGGCTAATCACCTCCTTGCTCCCCACCAGTTAGCACTGACCCCCCCCCCCCCCCCCCCGATGGTTAATGTTTATGGGGGGGGGGGGGAAATAGGAGAGAGGAGGGTGGGTGAGTGGGTGCTCTCCAGGTCACCTCTACCAGCGCCCGGTCTGCTGCAGCTCTCTGTTCCATCACTCTATTATGTAGCAGACCGCCAGACAGGTTCCACGGAAGAGAAACAAATTGCTTAATAAATCTGGGCCACGGGGCAGAGAGTGCACTGTGTTCTTTGGTTGATGCAGAGTTTCATAGAAGCAGATTCACATTAAAATATACCGTTGTGAAACATCTGTCTTGGTTTCTCTACTGAGAAAGTAAATAAGTCACACGATATGAAATGATAAGCTGGAGATCACCGCAGTTTTCATATTGATTCGTTTCTCTATCAGTGTTGACAATGCCATATTTTATTATTTCACTCCTCAGTTTTGATCACACCTCAGCCCGTGGGCAACATGTGTTACTCTCTGTTAACCTTGGATTTACGTTAATCCCAGGACCGCTGCTGCACGCGTGCAAATCCCCAACGAAGCCCGCGCCCAACCAGAGTCTGCTTGAATTCCAACTTAGGTGGCACAGCGGTAGAGTTGCAGCCTCACAGCGCCAGAGACACGGATTCAATCCTGACCACGGGTGCTGTCTGTACGGAGTTTGTACCTTCTCCAAGTGACCACGTGGGTTTTCCCCGGGTGCTCTGGTTTCCTCCCACACTCCAAAGACGTACAGGCCGTAGGTCAATTGGCTTCTGTAAATTGTAAATTGTCCCCAGTGGGTGGGATAGTGTTGGTGTGCGGGGATCGCTGGTCAGTGCGGACTCGGTGGGCCAAAGGGCCTGTTTCGTATTCACGCATATTCATGTGCCATGTTAATGAGTGGGTGTTCCTGGAGCCGGGAATGCTGGGTAAATAAAGGCTGGTGCGATTCAGGCAACGAACGTGTGAGTGTAGTTCATCTTTATGCCGTGCTGAACATAACAAAATTGGCGACGAGGACGGGATTGTGGAGGGGACTGAGTTTGTTTTGCATAGCTTTTGTACTGCTAAGTTTTAGGTGTTTTGCTACACCAGAACAGGCAGGAAATCTGAGCTTGTGCAAGGAAAAAACTCTCCTCGTTCCTTTGTTTTAAAAAAAAAGAGAGGGACAAAATGGCGGCGTCCACGGGCTACATCGGAAGCCTGGGCATCTTCGACAAAAGTAGAGAGCCGTTCAGCTCCTATATGGAGAGAGCAAACATGTTCTTCATGGCAAACAACATCATGGAGACCAGTGGTGAAGGAGAGGTAGTGGCTGCAACAAACAGGGTCATTCGTGAACGCATGAAAGCGATTCTGCTCACGGAGATCGGACCTGAAGTGTACGGCACACTCGTGGATATCCTTGCGCCCATAAAGGCAAAAGATGTGCCTTTCTGTGACATTATAAAGAAGTTGGAGGAGCACTTCAACCCAGAGCCTCTGGAAATTGCAGAAAGCTACAAATTCGGCATGAGAAACCAGAAGCAAAACGAGACAATCAGTGAGTACATTGTTGCCTTGAAAAACTTAACGTTGCACTGTAACTTTGGAACCTTTCTCGAACGCGCACTACGCGACAGATTTGTTTGTGGTCTAGTGGACGAACGAATTCAGTCCAGACTCATGAGCACTCCTGATCTTACATTTGAGATAGCATGCAAGATTGCTACTACAATGGAGATGGCATCAAAGAATGCTCGCGAGTTTCGTTCACCACATACTGCAGTGGCCGTGTACACACACAAAGCAGCGCCTATGGCCAAACCAAAAGGGGCCAAACTGAAACCGAAATATGGCAGGGAGCCGAGTGCAGCCAGTTGTTATCGTTGCAACGGTAATCACCCATCCCAATCCTGTCAGTTCAAAACAGCTAAGTGCTATAACTGCCAGAAGAAAGGCCATATCGCCTCAGCATGTCGGGCCAAGCTTACAGTGGGAAACACACGACAACACCAGAAAAGAGTTCACAACTTAGAGATGAACCCGGATGACAATGAACTTGGGTTGTACATCATTCATGCAACTGATGTCAATAAGCCTACAACCAGCCAAGACAAGGACTTTCGAATTAAACTATTGGTTAATGAACAGTTAATTGATATGTGCATTGACACGGCAGCAGACTGTTCGGTCATGAGCAAAGACCTGTATGAAACAAAGTTCTCACAGACACCATTGTCTGAGAGTAAGGTCAAGTTGAGAACCTACTCCGGCGAAGCCTTGGAGACGTGCGGACAAATGAATTGCGAAGTTCAGTGTAATGGACAGTCAGTAACACTGCCCATCATAGTGGCCAGCTACAGAAATAAACCAACCCTCCTTGGAAAGGATTGGCTGAGTAAAACAAAATTAGACTGGAAGAACATTTTCAGCATTGATGTGTCCAGATCACGTCTTGAAAATGTCATAAGCAAACATGCTGAAATATTTGCTGATAGTTACACGGGAATAACAGGGTACTCTGCACACATTCGACTGAAGCAAGATGTGAGACCTGTGTATTGTCGACCAAGATCAGTACCATATACGCTAAAGCAACAAGTGGATGAAGAACTCAACAGGTTGGAGCGGAATGGAGTACTCGTGAAGACAGACCAGAGCAACTGGGCAACGCCAGTTGTGGCTGTGCTCAAGGCTGACAAAACTGTTCGACTATGCGGTGACTACAAAGTCACAATCAACCAAGTTGTTGATGATGAACAGTATCCTTTGCCAACCTCGCAGGATCTGTATGCAGAACTTAGTGGGGCAAGAGTCTTCACTAAGCTGGATTTGTCTCATGCTTATGCCCAACTCAATGTTGACAAAGAAAGTCAGCAGTGCTTGACCATCAACACACATAAGGGCTTGTATTCATACACAAAGCTGCCCTATGGTGTGAAATTTTCCCCGAAAATCTTTCAGTCCGTCATGGACAAAATGTTGCAATTCATTCTGCACTGTATGTGCAACCAGGATGATCTACTGATATTCACAGTGGGCATGGAAGAACATCTGGAGATACTCGAGCAAGTTCTCACACGACTGAACTGCCACAACGTCAAACTACGAAAGAGTAAATGTGCATTTGCACAATCAGAGGTGATCTACCTTGGACTCAAAGTAGATTCCAACGGACTGCGCCCTGTGAAGGCAAAAGTTGAAGCAATTGCGAATGCTCCAAAGCCCAACAATGTGTCAGAGCTACGATCATTCCTTGGGATGGTGCAGTTCTATGCACGATTCCTTCCAGATTTACCAACCGTGCTAAAGCCACTACATCATCTGTTACAAAAGGATGAGAACTGGTTGTGGGGAAAGGAACAACAACATGCATACGACATCTGCAAGAAAAACCTGACAAGTGACAAACTCCTTGTTCACTACGACACGACGCGCGAGATGAAACTTGCTTGTGATGCTTCAAGTTACGGTGTAGGTGCAGTGATTTGCCACGTAATGGATGACGGACAGGAAAAGCCTATTGCTTTTGCCTCCCGCACCCTATCACCAAGTGAGCGCAACTATGCACAGATAGAAAAGGAAGCACTCAGCATTGTGTTCGGAATCAATTCCACCAGTTTCTACTTGGCAGACCATTCACCCTTGTGACTGATCACAAACCACTACTCACGATACTGGGTCCCAAGTCAGCTATACCTTCCATGGCGGCATCAAGGATGCAGCGCTGGGCAATTCTGTTGTCCCAGTATGACTACAAGGTGGAGTACAGAAGCTCCAAATGCAACGCAGTCGCAGATGCGTTGTCCCGATTGCCCCATGAGAACTCTGATGTGGGAAGCGAGAACTCAATCTACCCACTGCAAGTTGTAGATGAAGACTTTCCTGTGACTGCAACAGAAATTGCAGCTATAACAGAGAAGAGTGTCTATGAACAGACATTGAATGGTTGGACTGAAGTCGAGAGTGGATCAAACTCGGAACTGAAGTCTTTCTATAATCGACGCCATGAATTATCATGCGAGCAGGGATGCATAAAGTGGGGTTACTGAATGGTTGTACCAGAGTCTTTAAGAAACAAGATTATGTACGAACTTCATGCCGAACATCCTGGCATAGTTAGCATGAAGTCAATTGCTAGAAGTTTTGTATATTGGCCTGGTATAGACAGTGACATTGAGTCACTGGGGAGCAAATGTAGTGTGTGTCAAAATTGCCGCAGTAAACCACCAAAAACACCACTGCAACCCTGGTCATGGCCAAGTAGACCGTTTCAGAGTTCAGAACAGTTCAAAGAGTTCATGCAGCGTAACGGGGTAAAACACACACTTGTTCCTCCATACCATCCAGCCTCCAATGGGGCGGCGGAAAGGTCTGTTAGAGTGGTCAAAGAGGCTCTCAAGAAACAGGTTTTGCAGGGTAGTTCAAAGCTCAGCATGAAACATCGTTTGGCTAGTTTCTTGCTGAAGTACAGAACTTCACCACACACAACTACGGGTTATTCACCTGCAGAACTGTTGATGAAGAGAAGGCTAAGAATACGCCTAAGTCTAGTTCAACCCAATTTGGCCTCGAGAGTTGAGCAAAAACAGTTAAGTCAAAAACACCACTTTGACTTCCACAAAAAGGAGAGGAACTTCAAGCCAGATGAGCAAGTTTGTGTGCTTAGTCCTCCCAACAAGTCCAGTCGAGACAAATGGGATGTTGGGAAAATAGTGGAAGTATGTGGAACAAAAAGATACTTAGTGGATGTTGGAGACAAGATCAAAAGTGTTCATGTGGATCAAATGATTCCAGCCAAAGATGAACCAAAAACTGAGCATGAATTCCTAATCCCTGAGTATTCATCTGAAAGTGAGTTAGAAAAGACTATTGTGGTTGATACACAAAATTCAGTGAGTACAGATAAAGAAATAGACTTCTCTAGTCAAGGTCAGTGTACTAACATAGAGCCAAACAAGCCAACAGTTGAGTCTACACGTACATCTGTTACGCCTGTTGCACCTGTTACTGTTAAACGATCAGGCAGGAACCGCAAACCAGTAATTAGGTTAAATTTGTAAATATGGTTAAAAGTATTGATTTAAATCAAGTATCACAACACCAAAATTGTAACTGAGTACTTGGATTTAATACTTAAAATAAGGGAGAGCAGTGTAATGTATTCATGCATATTCATGTGCCATGTTAATGAGTGGGTGTTCCTGGAGCCGGGAATGCTGGGTAAATAAAGGCTGGTGCGATTCAGGCAACGAACGTGTGAGTGTACTTCATCTTTATGTCGTGCTGAACATAACAGGTGGCGCAGCGGTAGAGTTGCAGCCTCACAGCGCCAGAGACCCAGATTCAATCCTGACCACGGGTGCTGTCTGTACGGAGTTTGTACCTTCTCCAAGTGACCACGTGGGTTTTCCCCGGGTGCTCTGGTTTCCTCCCACACTCCAAAGACGTACATGCCGTAGGTCAATTGGCTTCTGTAAATTGTAAATTGTCCCCAGTGGGTGGGATAGTGTTGGTGTGCGGGGATCGCTGGTCAGTGCGGACTCGGTGGGCCAAAGGGCCTGTTTCCGCGCTGTATCTCTAAACTAAACTAAACTAAACTAAACTAAACTAAACTAAACTAAACTCACCTAATGTGAACCTTCAATGATTGAGGGCAGCTCGGTGGCACAGCTGGCAGAGCTACTCCCACAGAGTGGCGGAGGTCCGGGTTCGATCCTGACCTCGGGTGCTGTCTGTGTGGAGTTTGCACGTTCTCCCTGTGACCGCGTGCGTTTCCACCGGGCGCTCCAGGCCCAAAGACATGCGGATTTGTAGGCTAGTTAGCCTCTGTACGTTGCCTCTAGTGGTAGGGAGTGGATGCAAACGTGGGATAACACAGAACTAGTGTGAATGGGTGACTGATGGTTAGTGTGGACTCGCTGGGATGAGTAGAGCCTGTTTCAATGCCTCATCTCTCAATCAATTATTGCAATTAACAGAGTCCTCTTATATTGGGAACTGGTTATCATCTTTGTGACGCTTGCTGTTAGTTAACAGGGTGTGTACTGGAGAACATTCAAACATTGCTGTTAACTTTATCATGAAATAACGTCCAAACGACCCTCAAAACACATCACTGTTGTCACGAAGGGTGACCAGTACTTAGCAAACTCACTACTAGTGAAGAGGTGGAGGGAGAAGATAACCTGTTTCAGTGATGCTAGTTGAGGGACAAACTATTAACACTCTGAAGATAGACACAAAATGTAGAGAAGGAGTGGGTGACGTTTCGGTGTCGAGACGTCTGAGGAAGGGTCTCGACCCGAAACGTCACCCATTCCTTCTCTCCAGAGATGCTGCCTGTCCCACTGAGTCACTCTGGCATTTTATATTTTCTATTTTCGGTGTAAACCAGCATCTGCAGCTTTTTCCTACACATATTAACACTCTGCTGTCTGTCTGGTTCTCTTTAATAATTAAAGGAGATTTTTTTAAGGTCCAGCTGTAAATGAAATCTCACTTGGTTTAGCTCCCCCCCCCAGCAATGCAGGGTTCACTGGGTGACTGCACTGGGGGTGCAAGCTCATATGCGCTCGAACAGCAGGACGCGGATTTTGATTGCTTGACTGGAGAAAGAGGGCACCACACTCACCATCACTTGTATACACTGGAATTTAGAAGGATGAGAGGAGATCTTATCGAAACGTATAAGATTATTAAGGGGTTGGACACGTTAGAGGCAGGAAACATGTTCCCAATGTTGGGGGAGTCCAGAACCAGGGGCCACAGTTTAAGAATAAGGGGTAGGCCATTTAGAACGGAGATGAGGAAAAACTTTTTCAGTCAGAGAGTTGTGAATCTGTGGAATTCTCTGCCTCAGAAGGCAGTGGAGGCCAATTCTCTGAATGCATTTAAGAGAGAGCTGGATAGAGCACTTAAGGCTAGCGGAGTCAGGGGGTATGGGGAGAAGGCAGGAACGGGGTACTGATTGAGAATGATCAGCCATGATCACATTGAATGGCGGTGCTGGCTCGAAGGGCCGAATGGCCTCTTCCTGCACTTATTGTCTATTGTCTATTGTCTATTGTCTATTGTCTAAGCCTATCGACCATTTCACGGACACCACACCCCCACCCCCCCCTTCCGATCAGTGGGCACTGCCCGCTACCCACACACACTAGTGTGCCACGCAATGGAGTTAATTCTAGCTTTGAGACACACCAACAATAATAGCTTAACCTCTGTCAAACTGGTTTTATACGAAACCTCAAGGGATGTGCAAATCAATGACTTTTAGTCGGCACCCTCTTAAGATCATTAATTGAGGAAGGTTTTAAATTCAATACCATCAAAGTTTTTAAGAAAGCCTATTAAATGACTGGAATTCTGAAGATTAAGAGTCATTTTAATGCCCTGTCATTAGAGAGATGAATTAGCAACATCAATTAATAAGCTTGATGACTTGTTCAGTACATGAGAGTTAATGAGCAGTTTGCATCCCAGCTCATATTTAAAGGGAAACCAAGCAAGCCTTGATGTGAATTAGAAGGTTTGCATATTGTCAACAAATACATTCCTCAGTACTTTCTTCCGGAGAGCAGGTGCACAGAGCACAAAGTGAAGTTGGGAAACCCATCGAGGAAGACCGCAAGACGTCCTGGGTAGAGGGATGGGAACGGCCAAGGCTCAGACCGGATGGGAGATGTATTGGGAGACAATAAGTCACCATGCCCAGGTTCGGGGGAGGGTTAGATGAGGGGGGTGAGGATGACCGAGGGAGTTGGGTGAGAGATAGATTGGGGGTGGTCTGGATAGAGGATGGGTGGAAATGACATTGGGTGGGAGAGATGACCTGGGGGGGGCGGATGAGTGGGAGATGGTTGGAGGATGGGTGGGCATCATCTGGGTGAGGGATGGGTTGTGTTGGCCTGAGGGGGTGAGGGGAATGTGTCATACTGCGGGTGCAATTAAAAATCATCTTCTGCTGTGGTCGATACCACCACAGATATTTTTAGTTGCTGCAGAAGTTGTCTTGAGGGATGGGTGGAAGATGTACGAAGATCAAATGCAAAGGAACATGCTCAGTTTCCCCTCTCGGCAGCTTGGCAGTGCTTTGCTTCTACATGGACATGGATCTGAACCCTGGCACACCATCACCCCAGGGTGCTGTGGGAGCACCTTCACCAGAGGGAGTGCAGCCGTTCAAGAAGGCGTCTCACCACATCTCCTCGCGGGCACCTGGGGGGGGGGGGGGGGGAGGCACGAAGCTCTGATCCCCCAAAAATGACAAACAAAACCAGGTTTGGCACAATGCCACGATCGCATTGCCACCATTCCTGATGCCAGCATTACATTCCAATATATTTAATTACAATAATTTTCAATTTTCCACCTGCCCTGTTTCGGATTCTAGTTTGGGTTCTCTGATCAACAGGGCAATCTCGTAGATAACTCACCACAATGCCACATTCTGTACATACCGTACCCATGAGGGTGTGGTGTGTACACATGGAGTCCCAGACCCATTATCCCACACAGTCTGAGAGGCTCATCAAGAGCCTGGCTGTGTGGACTGTTCTACCTCTCTCCGCTGAAGAATGAAGAAGGTTTGTGCAGGAAGGAACTGCAGATGCTGGTTTACACCGAAGGCACACAAAAAATGCTGGAGTAACTCTGCGGGGCAGGCAGCCATCTCCGGAGAGAAGGAATGGGTGACGTTTCGGGTCGAGACCCTTCTTCAGACTGAGAGTCAGGGAAGAGGGAAACTAGCGATATCGAAGGGCACAAGGAAAATGTAAGATGTGAAAATGACAGATCAAAGGAGATGGTTGTCAAGGAAATGTAGAATGGTTGGCTGCAGGAAAGCTGACAATGAGGTATATAAAGATTGATTAGTAGGACTTGATCAATCGCACTACAATTGACTGGTGTTGTTCTTGGGGGTGACCACTAGGTGATGTTGCTACCATTCAGACACATCTTCAGTTGTGTACCTCAACGTCACTGGGTGTTTCGGCCTTTAATCACAAGACACCCTCGGTCGAGGCAGGCCCACCGCAGGGTGATCAGACCTGGGTGTGTGTCTTATGGTTAGCCTCTAGATGGTCACGTGGCAGCCCAGACTAATCAAGAGGACAGTGAAACTAGTCGGAGGTTTGCTGGGCCATTGTGTGGGGATGGTCTGACTCCTAACTCCAGCCCAGGGGGACGTTGCTGGGTGTGGAATCAGGAATCCCATGCCAGCTCGGGCCAGTGCCCAGTCTCCCACCAGGCACATCATGTGCCCTTCATTTTGGTCATTGAAGGGACATGGGCTTCATAGGTAGAGGCAGCATTTCATCGCCCATACCTAGTTGCTCCTGAAAAGGGAGCTGCCTTCTTGAAGCACCACTATCCTTGAGGTTGCGTATATCCACAAGGTGTGTTTAGAGGGGAAAGGGTATTCCAGGATTTTGACCTGGCAATGATGAATATATACATATATATATATGTGTGTATATAAATATACATATATGTATGTGTATACATATACATACACATACACACACACACACACACACACACACACACGCACACACACACACACACACACACACACACACACACACACACACACACACACACACACACACACACACGTCACAGTATTGCCACATGCCATAGGCTCAGTGAAACCCTTTGTTTTTGTACGCAATCTGGTAAAAGTCAAACAGCAGACTGCACCTTGGCAGTAGACACGTTTCTGGCGCCAGCAATATTTGCAGTGTTCTTGCAGTGTTCAGTCTTATCATCTCGGAGTGGTGAACCAAGCCGACTACCGCAAGCTGGTCCAGCAACTTGCCAAGCCCCCGTTGCTTCTCTGCTGACCTCCACCGCTCCCCTCTTTATTCATGGCAGCCCCTCCCCACTGCTGGGTCCCTCTTGGTTCTCGGTGGCCTGTCCGCTGCTCATCTATCTCCCTGGTGCGCCCCAGGAGGTTGGGGTGGCAGTCAGACGTCCTTTGCCGTGGTGATCACCTTGCAATCAGGGACATTAATGTTCAACTTCCCAAAGTGCTTGGATGGTGTTCAGCACCAGTTATCCGAGCCAACTGAACCTGCACATTCAGTGAGGAGGATTTGTCCAGCAGCTGCTGAAGTAATCTGCCTCCCATGTGCACAGTTGGTCACGTTCCATTGAGCCACTGTAATCGGAGGGCATAATGGAGACACTGCCCTTTGTCTCCTGATCAAGTCAACATGGGTTACCTTCTCTCACCTCAGTGAATAACCTCTTGGACATTGTGCTGAGTTAGAAGGTTAGTACATGCACCAAACTGGGACTGCATTGTACCAAGCTTGGAAGGAGACCAATAAGATTTGTGGATCATTGCAGTAGATTGAGGCACGGTGGCGCAGTGGTAGAGTTGCTGCTTTGCAGCTCCAGAGACCCAGGTTTGATCCTGACTATGGGTGCTGCCTGTACAGAGCTTGCACGTCCTCCCTGTGACCACGTGGGTTTTCTCCGGGTGCTCTGGTTTCCTCCCACATTCCAAAGATGTGCAAGTCTGTAGGTTCACTGAAGTCTATACAACAATTGTCCCTAGTGTGTGGGATAGGACTAGTGTACAGGTGATTGCTGGTCGGCATGGAGTCAGTGAGCAGAAGGACCTGTTTCCACTCTGTATCTCTAGTATAGTGGTAGTGGCAAGGTGGCGCAGCGGTAGAGTTGCTGCCTCACAGCGCCAGAGACACGGGTTCGATCCCGACCACGGGTGCTGTCTGTGCGGAGTTTGTACGTTCTCCCCGTGAGCTGCGTGGGTTTTCTCTGAGATCTTCGGTTTCCTCCCACACTCCAAAGACGTACAGGTTTGTAGGTTAATTGGCTTGATATAAAAAATGTAAATTGTCCCTGGTGTTAATGTGCGGGGATCGCTGGTTGGCGCGGACTCGGTGGGCCGAAGGGCCTGTTTCTGCACTGTATAAATTAAAGTAACACTAAACTAAACTAAACCAAAGACCTCCTCATCATCATCGAGACGGCATAGTTTCCACCATACATTCAGATCATGCCAAATTTCCTGGTTCCTCATGTGTTTTAATATTAATATTTGATCTTCGCTTGACAGTAATTCCTGGGCCACATTGTGTGAAAGAGCAGGGATATGAGAACTCAGAGCAGTGACGGATAGCTTCATGAGACCTATCTGATGTTAATTTGGTCTGTCTGTGCAATCAGTCACAGTAACCCCTCCCAGTAACATGAACGGAATTGCCAATGGATAAACAGTGGGTGGCCAGAAAACAATTTAACTTGCAACTTCAAGGCGCCTGCAATTTATGATCCCAAAATCTCAGAGGCCACATCCCTCTCTCTATTCATTTCCACTTCCCACTGTTCCTTATTGGTATTCTTACACAGCCCAGTAGGTAGCAATCAATCTACTGCAATAGTCCAAGGTGGAGCAGATGTAGAGGCTGTGTCTCTCTGCATAGCCCACTCTGAGAGTTTACTGACAAACCAGGTTTGTGATGATACCACTAAATGTGGATGACTTTTTAAAAAGATAATGTTTTTGGAGTATGTGGGCATTGTGGGCAAGTCCAACAGGCAATGCCAAGCGTGCTCTGTTGCCATTGAGAATCTGGTGATGTCTCTTCATAGACCAAAGGCAATCCATGTGGTGAATTGTGTAGGAAGGAACTGCAGATGCTGGTTTACACCGAAGATAGACACAAATGCTGGAGTAACTCAGCGGGGAAGGCAGCATCTCTGGAGAGAAGGAATGGGTGACTCTTTAGGTCAAGACCCTTCTTCAGACTGAAGAAACGTCACCCATTCCTTCTATCCAGAGATGCTGCCTGTCCCGCTGAGTTACTCCATGCGATGAATTCCTGAGTTTGGACCCAGTGACGGACTGGGGTTATGTTTCCAAGTCAATATGTTGTGTTCATTGGAAAGGAGCATGCCAATGAAGTGTCTTCTGCCCTTGTCTTTCTGCTGGAGTTGGGTGGTTACCAGGTGATGCCAAAAGAAACCGTGGAGGGTTTGCCACGCCAAGCATATCTCTTTCATAACCAATACTAAATAATAGAAAATGCTGAAAATGCTCAGCAGGTCAGGCTGTTGTGGAAGGAGAGACATGGTTACTGTTTCAGATCTGGGACCCTTCATTTGGACTAATTCTCGCAACGTTTAATAACAAACCATCACCCAGTCCAAATCAGTTCTTCTCATGGGCTCTAAACTGTGCAAAAACAGAGACCAAGGAGAATGCAGTTGCTGGAATCTGAAGCAACTAATCTGCTGGAGGAACTCAGTGGGTCGAGCAGCATCTCTGGGGAAACAGGATAGGTGGCGTTCTGGGTCGGGACCCATCTTCATACTTTGAATCACAACCAGTTCAACCCTGAGCCGTACAATGAAAGGGAAAAGAAAATAAGTGAATCAAATTTCTATCCTCTTTGCAGGTCCAGTTATGTTTACGGCTGAATCGTGTGAGTTAGCCACCGGAAAGCCCAAGGTAAGATGATCCTCGGCAATGAAATGAAGGTCACAGTTCAGTTGTTTGAATCCTGGAGCAAATCTTCTCTGTCATGGGGGAACTGACCCTTGTTTACTGTCTGATCAAAGGGGAGGGAAGGTTAAGGGAGACAAGTTTAATTGGATATAATATGTTGAGGAAGGAGGGGGGGGGGTTTAGGAACAGTCAATGTGCTTTCGTTCAGATTTTTAATGTAACAGTCACAGGGTCTGAAGCAAGTTAAAGTGGGTGATATCCATCCTTGATTCACAGTTGTAGAGTCAACCTCCACTGACATGTTACTAGTTGGGCCTGTTTTAGACAATGTACAATAGGTGCAGGAGGAGGCCTTTTGGCCCTTCGAGCCAGCACCGCCATTCAACGTGATCATGGCTGATCATTCTCAATCAGTACCCCGTTCCTGCCTTCTCCCCATAACCACTGACTCCGCTATCCTTAAGAGCTCTATCTAGCTCTCTCTTGAATGCATTCAGAGAATTGGCCTCCACTGCCTTCTGAGGCAGTGAATTCCACAGATTCACAACTCTCTGACTGAAAAAGTTTTTTCCTCATCTCCATTCTAAATGGCCTACCCCTTATTCTTAAACTGTGGCCCCTGATTCTGGACTCCCCCAACATTGGGAACATGTTTCCTGCCTCTAACGTGTCCAACCCCTTAATAATCTTATACGTTTCGATAAGATCCCCGCTCATCCTTCTTTCACAGATTTAATAGTTACCTTGAAACATTGACTGGGATTTTGCATTTCATGGATATCACCACCTTGACTGAAATCTGTTTTAAAAAAATATAATCTCCGTACCTTTTGAGAAAAACCTGTTAGAATCATGGAGTCACGCCACACGGAAACTGGCCCTTTGGCCCACTGTGTCCGTGCTATCAATTACCTATGGATACTCGACCTACTTGATCCAATGTTTTCCATGCGTTTGGTGATTCAAGTTCTCAACCAGATACTTCTTAAATCTCTCAACAACCACCCTTTCAGGCAGTACATTACAGATGTCAATGAACCTCTAGGTAAAATAGTTCTTTCTTAAACTCCCTCTGAATGTCTTACCACCTTATCCTGCACTCTGCCCTTAACTATAGATACCACTTCACCCATTGCCTTTCACGGCTAGAAGACAATGGTTCAAATGCTCATCTAGATACGTATCAACTGCTGTCAACTACTCTATTTCCACCAAACTCAGGCAATGCATTCCAGCTACTCAACATGCTCCGGGTGAAAATCCCCTTCAGATCCCCTCTAAATTTCTTACCCCTTACCCTAAATCCAATGTTATATACTGTTGATACCGGGCAAGGTTCCCCGAAGCCGACCCTCTCGATGTCCCTCATCACTTTGTAAACCTTGATCATGCCCCCAAGTTGAAGTCCTGTGCCTGCTGCTTCTGTGTGGCACTTCCTGATGAGGGCTAGGTGCCATGAAATGAACCGTCTACATCTATACACTAAAACTCTCGTTTGTTATCTTGTTTGTGACTGAACTTCAGCCAAAACGGTACACGATAGCGTGACAATTTTAGGCCCACCTTACTCACCATTGTCACTTTAGTGATAATGCAAGTAGTTTTATTGAAATCGGTGTTATATTTTTTAAGTTATTAACATTTTTAAGTTTAAAAGGAGGGGAGGGGAGGAGGGAGGGGGGAGTGGGGGAGATGGGAGAGGGGAGGGGGGGTTGAGGAGAGAGGGGAGGGGGGGAAGACAGGGTGCTGCACCAATGCAGGAGAGGTTTGGGCCCAACGGGTCCACTTTGTCTAGTGAAATGATAAATTTTCCCTTCCTAAAACTGCGTTTACAATGGTGTGCATTCTTCCTGTGAGTTTGTCCTTCATTTTCCAACTCTCTTGTGATGATTTTGAGCAAGTCTGTCTATCACGACTGCTCTTTGAATCGGGTCTGAATCTTTGATGACTAAATCTGAGCCCTAACTGCGATTAATAGAATTTGCACACACAGGGCATTAAGGGATGCTGCTGCCCTGTTATATGCCATCCAAACGGCACTGGAGAAGGCGGTGGTGAGCTGACGACTTCAGCCACTGCAGCCCTTCCGATGAAGGCGTTCCTACAGTAGGGTTTGGGGAGGGAGTTTCCAGGGTTTCGACTCGGCAGTGAAGATAGAAGAGTGATATATTTGCACGGCAGGGTAATGTGCAACCTGGAGAGTGGAGAAAGGAGGTGGATTAACAAACCCTTTCATGTCATTGAACAACAAGGGGAAATGTTTCTTCTCCCTCCCTGCTGGGTACAATCACTGACAGCGCTCTGTACATATCTTGCAGGTGACGCAAGCACTGAGCGTTTAGTCAATCGATAGACATTGAATGTACTGACATTTTGCAGTCTCTGTGACATTTTTAGGATTAATTCCACAATCATTGAATGCTCCAGCCTGCACTAACTCCAATGGTGTAAAGGCCTTATGTCTCATGTTGAAAGGTGTTGTTTACTTTCACAAAAAGACCAAAGTGACAATCATTTGATTTAAGGCTTACTCTGAGAAGACTTGTACAGTTGTACAGGGCCTTGGTGAGACCGCACCAGGAGTATTGTGTACAGTTTTGGTCTCCTAATCTGAGGAAAGACATTCTAGCCTTAGAGGGAGTACAGAGAAGGTTCACCAGATTGATCCCTGGGATGGCAGGACTTTCATATGAAGAAAGACTGGGTAGACTAGGCTTATACTCGCTGGAATTTAGAAGACTGAGGGGGGATCTTATTGAAACATATAAAATTCTTAAGGAGTTGGAGAGGCTGGATGCGGGAAGATTGTTCCCGATGTTGGGGAAGTCCAGAACCAGGGGTCACAGCTTAAGGATAAGGGGGAAGTCTTTTAGGACCGAGATGAGAAAACATTTCTTCACACAGACAGTGGTGAGTCTGTGGAATTCTCTGCCACAGAAGGTAGTTGAGGCCAGTTCATTGGCTATATTTAAGAGGGAGTTAGATGTGGCCCTTGTGGCTAAAGGGATCAGGGGGTATGGAGAGAAGGCAGGTACAGGTTACTGAGCTGGATGATCAGCCATTATCATATTGAATGGCGGTGCAGGCTCGAAGGGCCGAATGGCCTACTCCTGCACCTATTTTCTATGTTTCTATGTTTCTAAGACCGCCTTGGGTAACTCTATTCTCGTATTCTCGTACCTCGCGTACAGGTAGTTCTGCTACAGGTTTAGAGGGTTCCAGGCAGGTGGGACTAGTGGATAGAGCATCTTGGTTGGCATGGGCAAGAAAGGCCAAGGTGCCTGTTTCCCTGCTGTATGATGCTATGACTCCAATGTGGGTAAATGGGATTAGTATAGACAGGTGCAGTAGCTGGCATGAGCATGGTGGGGTGAAGGGCCGGTCATAAGGCATGAGTGATAGGAGCAGAATTAGGCCATTCGGCCCATCAAGTCTACTCTGTCATTCAATCATGGCTGATCTATCTTTCCCTCCTAACCCCATTCTCCTGCCTTCTCCCCTGACAAATTCTTGAACTAAGTATTCAAGAACTATATCAAAGCCTGTCTCTGCGATAAATGCCAGAAACACCATTCCTCAGAGCTGCGGACCTTAATTTTACTTTAGTTTAGAGATACAGTACAGCGCAAAAATATGCCCTTCGGCCCACCGAGTCCACACCGACTAGCGATCCCACACGTTAACACCACCCTACACACACTAGGGACAATTTTTGCACTATAGCAAGCCAATTAACCTACAAACCTGCACGTCTTTGGAGTGTGGGAGAAAACCAAAGATCTCGGAGAAAACCCACGTGGTCACGGGGAGAACGTACAAACTCCGTACAGACAGCGCCCGTAGTCGGGATCGAACCAGGGTCTCTGACGCTGCAAGCGCTGTAAGGCAGCAACTCTACCGCTGCGCCACCGTGCCGCCCCACGGTGGTTATCTCATGGCATTCCTTTTTTAACCACACCAGCTGGATATTTAGTGGTTTTATTCTGACTCTACCTCATTGCTCTCCCCACACTGGTTAGGTTGGGATTGTTTTCATTACCTAACCAGACATAAGCCGTTAATTGACATCAGTTATCAAAAACCCTTTACTGATTGAGCAAGCAGTAACACAGACTGGAACATCCACACATAATGCAACGGAAAGACCAATTTATCCCTTGTATGAATTCTTTAATCCAGTCCGCTCTGAATGAAATGTCAGTGAGCAAATCAAATGAAAGATGTCGGTCGAGAAATTCTATTTCATTGTGAAATATTTTGATGTGCAACAAGATTGAAATTTATCAGCAAATCACTACTACATGAGATTGAGTACTTAGGTTAAACACACGGACGTTGCTGCCATTGAATGAATGCAGGGTGTTGATGCAGGGTCTCTGCCCAAAATGCCAATTCGTTCCCCCCCCCCCCCCCCGATGTAGTTCGACCTGTTGAGTTTCTCCAGCAGTTTGGTTCATTTCAGTTAGTTTAGTTTAAAGAAACAGTGTGGAAACAGGCCCTTCGGCCCACTAGGCCAGTGCCGACCAATGATCCCCACGCACTAGCACAATCCTACACACACTAGGGACAATTCACAATTATACCAAGTCAATTAGCCTACAATCCTGGAGTGTGGGAGGAAACCAGAAATCCCAAAAAAAAACCCTCGCAGGTCACGGGGAGAACGTACAAGCTCTGTGCAGACAGCACCCGTAGCCAGGATCGAACCCGGGTCTCTGGCACTGTAAGGCAGCAACTCTACCTCTGTGCCACTGTGCCAACCAACAGTTTGGTTTTTTTTCCGCTCCAGATTTTAGCATCTGCAATTTCTTGTCTGGCATTTAATTGTCCATTTCTAACAGGTCCCTTAACTGTGAGGTTTGTGGGGACATTTCAGAGGACAATCAGCAGTGGTATATTGGGAGCACGTGGGCCGGAGATTGGTGGACTGGATGTAAAATATCAGTCCAGTGGTATCACCACATTAGTGATGATTTGTTGTGATCTTCAGTGTGCAAGATGTCACAATGCACAGGACCCTCTGGGCATAGCATGGGTTTAAATATCTCTGGCACAAAGTACTTCTGCACATATGAAGCTTGTGAAATTCAGGCCTTAATTTTGGAGTTAGCTTAGTTTGGTTTAGAGATACTCCCAGATACGGGGCAAGGTGACGTCACTGCCCCGCGCCCCACGTGACCTCACTCAGCCAGCGGCCACGTGCTCCCGCTCTAACAATGGCGGCCGCCCGGGCCGGGAGGAGGGTTGTCTCGCAACCTCCGTTGCGGGGGCTCCGGGCCTCAGGGCCTACACTGTCCGGAGCTAAAATGTCGGAAACCTAGTGTTGGGACCTAATCTGTCGGGGCCCTACAGTGTCGGGGCCCTACAGTGTCGGGGGCCCTACAGTGTCGGGGCCCTACAGTGTCGGGGGCCCTACAGTGTCGGGGGCCCTACAGTGTCGGGGCCCTACAGTGTCGGGGGCCTACAGTGTCGGGGGCCTACAGTGTCGGGGCCCTACAGTGTCGGGGCCCTACAGTGTCGGGGCCCTACAGTGTTGGGGCCCTACAGTGTCGGGGCCCTACAGTGTCGGGGCCCTACAGTGTCGGGGCCCTACAGTGTCGGGGGCCCTACAGTGTTGGGGCCCTACAGTGTCGGGGCCCTACAGTGTCGGGGGCCCTACAGTGTCGGGACCCTACAGTGTCGGGGGCCCTACAGAGTCGGGGGCCCCACAGTGTTGGGGCCCTACAGTGTCGGGGCCCTACAGTGTCGGGGCCCTACAGTGTCGGGGCCCTACAGTGTCGGGGCCCTACAGTGTCGGGGGCCCTACAGTGTTGGGGCCCTACAGTGTCGGGGCCCTACAGTGTCGGGGGCCCTACAGTGTCGGGGCCCTACAGTGTCGGGGGCCCTACAGTGTCGGGGGCCCTACAGTGTCGGGGCCCTACAGTGTCGGGGGCCTACAGTGTCGGGGGCCTACAGTGTCGGGGCCCTACAGTGTCGGGGCCCTACAGTGTCGGGGGCCCTACAGTGTCCAGGGGCCCTACAGTGTCGGGGGCCTACAGTGGGACATAATGATGCAGTTGTACAGGTCATTTGTGAGACCACACTTGAAGGGCTGTGTACAGTTCAGGTCGCCCAGGTGTTGTCATTCAGAATCTCCTCAAATAATGGAGTTGAATCCAATATATCTGCAGCATCTGATCACCTCTACTCCAAGGTTTTGGCCATGGAGGTGGTTGATGCACTGGTCATGTCTTTCCAGAATTCCACAGACTGTACTTCCCCTCCGTGGGGTTTTCCCCCTGTCTCCCTTCACAGACCGAACCCTTCGACCCAGGAATGTATTTACAATGTATTTCACAACCAGGACTCATTCCGAAGCCAATGCTTGGATCGTCTCAGATGAGCAGTCATTCCTGGAATGTAGCATTCAGCCCAACAGTGGATGTGAGCACGACAGGGGGTGGGGATTGTGTAACACCCAGTCATGGGGCTGAGTGAACCAAGGCCTGAGTCATGAAGTGAAATAAACCGCCGCCCTTTGGGATGGAGCATGCCTTTTATTCATTGTTCCTCTGCAGGATGTTGGCACCAGGAGCCCAACCGGGCCAGCCTATGGAAAGATGGCCGTGAACCCGTGCAATCCAAGTGCTAAACTGATGGCCCTCCCTCCCACATTCTCAACAGGGTGCTGCACCATTCTGAAGTGGGAGATAGTTCAGCTTTAGTTTAGAGATGCAGCCTACCGAGCCCTTGCCGACCAGCGATTCCCACAAACTATCCTACACACACTGGGGACAATTTACAATTACACCAAGCCAATCAACCTACAAATCTGTGGTATTTATTCACAAAATGCTGGAGTAACTCAGCAGGTCAGGCAGCTTCTCAGGAGAGAAGGAATGGGTGACGTTTCGGGTCGAGACCCTTAGCAACCTACAAATCTGTTTCTCTTTGGAGAGTGGACGGAAACCGGAGATCCCGGAGAAAACCCATGCAGGTCACGGGGAGAACGTACAAATCCCATGCAGACAGCATCCTTAGTCAGGACCAAACCCAGGTGTGTGGCGCTGTAAGGCAGCAACGTTACCGCTGCGTCAACGTGCCAGACTAACACGGCGGGTCAGGCAGCATCTCTGGAGATAAGGAATAGGTGACGTTATGGATCGGAACTCTTCCTCAGACTCACCAATGCTGCCTGACCCGCTGAGTTACTCCAGCATTTTGTGCCTATCTTCTGTATCAACCTGCACCTGCAGTTCCTTCCTGCACTATTCCGATGTGTGTGGGCACAGCTCCGGCCATGGCAGATGGAAATGGAGATGGGGCACACTGGTGGTACATGGTACACGCAAACGTCTTTCTGCTCCTCAACCATCTCCAGCTTTCTTCAAATGGAAAATCACATTAGAATGATAGAAAATAATTGTTTAGTGGTGTTGTACGGTATGGAAAGAGGCCTTTCATCCCACCTGGTCTACACTGACAATCAAGCTCTCATTTGCATTAATCCTGTACTAATCCCATTCTATTTTCCCAACATTCCCATCAACATCCACCACTCACCTACACTCTCAGTTGCACCTGCACTCAACTTACAATGGACAATTAACCTACCATCCCATCCGTACGTCTTTGGGATGTGGGTTGGAAACCAGAAGAGCTTGCAAACTCCACAGGGAGCATCCGAGGTTGGGCTTGATCCCTGGTGCTGTGAAGCAGGGTCGCCTACCCATTGTGCCACTGTGCCACTCTGTACAGAGGATGCCAATTCACCCACTGAGCCTATGCGGGATCCTGACAGAACAGTTCTGCCAACCCCTTAGAGGGATGAGAGGGGATCTTATCGAAACGTATAAGATTATTAAGGGGTTGGACACGTTAGAGGCAGGAAACATGTTCCCAATGTTGGGGGAGTCCAGAACAAGGGGCCACAGTTTATGAATAAGGGGTAGGCCATTTGGAACGGAGATGAGGAAAAACTTTTTCAATCAGAGAGTTGTGAATCTGCGGAATTCTCTGCCTCAGAAGGCAGTGGAGGCCAAATCTCTGAATGCATTCAAGAGAGAGCTAGATAGAGCTCTTAAGGATAGCGGAGTCAGGACGTATGGGGAGAAGGCAGGAACGGGGTACTGATTGAGAATAATCAGCCATGATCACATTGAATGGCGGTGCTGGCTCGAAGGGCCGAATGGCCTCCTGCACCTATTGTCTATTGTCTTCCCCGTGCACTCTCCCCACACCTCTACAAATGACTCTCTCTCTGTTCCTATCCCACTCCCTCCCGAGCCTAGGTTTCTGAGGCGAGATTTCCAGAACACTTTCCAGACTGGGCCTGAATTAACTGGGTCAGGAGAGCGGTGCACCAGAGCCTGTCGGGATACTGCAGAGTTTGCCCATCACTTGGAATCAGTTCCCAGAGGTCTTGTACTGATCATTACAGGTAACATCTACCCTCTGTTTACCCATCCCAGACTTGTGGACTATCAAAGCATCCATGGAATTTATGTGCAAGCTGATGATTGAAGCTGGCAGAGACGAAGCTAAGAGTGGGCAGAATTCGAATGATCACTTCTGTAATGAACTGCCTGATAATGACTGTTCTTAGTTAAACTATCAGGCCTGCCGTCTGCTTCCCAGCCACCTCGTTGGCACGCTACAAAGCATGGGTTGGAACAGCAAAGGAACAGTTGCAGCTCTTTGTTAGTT
>NC_135985.1:17510262-17527342 GCF_053455715.1 Rhinoraja longicauda
AACTGCAGATGCTGGTTTAAATCGAAGGTAGACACAAAATGCTGGAGTAAATCAGCGGGACAAGCAGTCTGAAGATGGGTCTCGACCCGAAACCTCACCCATTCCTTCTCTCCAGAGATGCTACGTCCCACTGAGTTACTTCAGCATTTTGTGTCTACGTTCTAGATCAGGTAGTTTGGAAAGGACTGCAGAAAGTAGGCAGACCAGTACAACTTATGATGGGACAATTTCTCCTCTAATTCATTTATACCACACACTACAAATATATTATTTAAATAATGGTTTATCATTATAAGATGGCCAACACGGAATCCATTCAAATTCAATATCTGTACTCCAAGTATGGTGAGAAAGTAGAAACTCACGCAGTGGAAACTGCTTCCACAGAAAATGAATGGCCCAAATGAGATAGATACATTTAAGGGGATGTGGAAAATCATGTGAAGAAAAAGCTAATAGAATTATGCTAATAAAGTTAGATGAGAAAAGGCATGAGGAGGTTGAAGTGGAGCACAAGCGCTGGTCTGGTTAGACTGTGGCATTCTTCACCATTGTTCTTGTATAATAGCATTTTGTCTGATAAGGTTTCAAAAGCTATGGCTCTGTGGACAGCACTCGCGTGACTGAGCAAACGGTTGTGGTTGCAAGTCCCACTCCAGACCTGCACACAAAATCAGTGCACTCTGTGCAGTGTGGCAAGAGCATCTTTTCCATTTGCATCCAATCACAAAAACAGCCTGGCACCTTTGAGGGCTGTTTTTGTAAATGGATGCTTTGTGACTAATGGTTCTACAGGGATTATTGCTGTTGTAATATGCGTGAATGATTTGGATGGCAATGTAGGAGCCATGATCAGTAAGTTTGCAGATGACACAAATATTGGTGGAGTTGTACACAGGGTGAAGGGTGTTCTTAGGCTACAGGGTGATATCGATGAATTGGTGAACTGGCCTGGGCAATGGCAGATGGAGTTTCATCCTGATTTTCGTGAAGTGCTGCATCTTGGAAGTATTAATGAGGCCACAACATACACCACGAGTGGTAAATTGCTTGGGTGTATTGAGCAGCACATGGATCTTGGTGTGTAAGTCCAAAGATTTTTGAATGTGGTAGCGCAGAATGATAATGTAGCTAAAAGAATACATGAGATGCTGGCTTTTATTGATCAGGGGACTGAATACAAGAACAGGGAGTTTATGCTTCAACTTTATAAAACATTGATCAGACCTCAGCTGAAGTATTACATGCAGTTCGGGCCGCCACATTGTAGGAAAGATACGATCGCACTGCAGAGGGTGCAGAGGGGATTCACCAGGTGATGCCTGGAATGGAGCACTGGTTATGAGGCTGGAGAGGCTGGAGAGGCTAGGCCTTAGGATTGCAGGAAGTTAAGAGAAAAAATGACTGATGTAAATAACATTCTGAGAGGTACAGATAGGGTAGACTGCGGCAAATCTTTTCATCAGAGGTGGATAAAACTAGACAACAAAGGTTTAAGGCAAGTGGCAAGAGTTTTGTAGGGAATCTGAGAGGAACATTTTTCACCTGGAATGTGATGGAATCAGAATAACTAATTGCATTTCCGAAATGTCTAGACAAGTACTTATAAACTAGCTAGACACAGAAGGCTAGAAACCAAGTACTGGAAGCAGAGATTAATTCAGATGGGTGCCCATTAATCAGTGTGAAAGTGGTAGGTCGAATGGCCTGATTCCATGCTGCATAATTCTATGACTATTGGTGGTGCCACCTTTTGTTTTAGATTGAATGCCAAACTAAGGCCCAGTTTGCTGTCTGTGGTGGGCATCAAAGATCTAATTGAACTATTTCCAAGAAGAGCAAGGAAGATTCCTTCTTCTTATATTTCAACAAACATCGCTTAAAGCATGTCAACTGCTCATTATCTCAATGCATTTTGTACGTACTGCGTGCAAATTAATTGCAGTGTTGCTGTTATTAAACAGCGACTGCAGTTCAGAAGCAGATCTTTGATTATGAGATGATCTGGGGTTTCCAGAGGTTGTGAAAGATACTAGGCAAATGCAAGTCTTAGTTTCTACTACACGGACGTGGACCCGTTGGGTCCAAACCTCTCCTATGGGCCCAAACCTCTCCTATGGGCCCGGCAACCCCCGTTGGGTGCAAATCTCTCCTGCTCCTGCGGCAACCCTCCCCCAACTGACGACCCGTGGACCCGTTGCCGGCCGGGGATCTCTCCCGGGGCCGTGGGCGGGCGAGGGGGGAGAGGAAAGGGGAGAGGGAGCCACTCACCCCGGTCCCGGGCGGTCATCGCGAGCTGTGGACCCACGACGGCCATCTTCTTTGACCCTCTGCCACCGCGCTGCACCATGGGAGGAAGGTCAGGCGTGGGGCATGCTGGGACGGGCGCTGGTCCTCCCGGGGACGCATTTATTAAAGTTTATTAAGTTAATTGCTTTTAAAATGTAACAAAACTTGATCAATCGAGACCGCAGGGGAATGGTGAGTAGGGTGGGCCTAAAATTGGTTCGCTATCGTGTACCGTTTTGGCTGTATTTCTGGAACACTGATATACAATCAAATAATCAAATATACAAGATGAGAGTTTTTGTAATATATATACTAGACCAAGTGGACCCGTTGGGCCCAAACCTCTCCTGCATTTGTGCAGCACCCTCTCCTCCCCCACTGCCCCGACCCCTTCCCCTCTCCCCTCCCCTCCTCCATCCCTCCCACCCTCCCCCCTCCCTCCACCTCCTCCCTCCACCCCCTCCCCTCACTCCATCCCCCTCAAACCCCCTTATCCTCCCTCCTTTTCCCCCTCCCTCTCTCCCCCTCCCTCCCTAGGAGATAGATTTAAACTTTAAAATGTGAATAACTTTAAAAATATAACACCAATTTCAATGAAACTTCTTCCATTAGCACCAAAGGGACGACGGTGAGTAAGGTGGGCCTAAAATTATCGCGCTATCGTGCATCGTTTTGGTTGTAGTTCAGGAACAAACAAACAAACAAACAAATGAGAGTTTTAGTATATAGATAGATTACTCTGCATTGCAAAATGTTTTGTTTCTATAGACAGTGCTTGCCATAAATCTCAGAAAGTTATTGAGAACAAATCCAACATTGCATGAGCTTGGATTTATCAGGACATCCTCATTAAAATGAATGGTTCCTCTATACAAAAATGAATTATGCTGTTAAACTACCTGATACACTTTAAGACCAGGAAAACACACATAATAAATGTTAGCATTTAGTGTGCATGCATTCACTTCAGTCACCATGAACTGTGAAATCTGTGTACAGCCCAAGCTAAACGTTGCAACTATTTCAACCAGTGCCGTGTCTGTTCAAACACATGTCTATAATCCTACACATGCGTTCTGGCATAATATTTCACCACACACCTTTAATGATACAAATGATTTTCATTCGCCTGCTTCACTTTTGCACGACAGGAGGCTGAATTTATCTCGATTAGTTTCAGGAATTAATGAAACAAATATTTCAGGAATTTTGAGAGACTTTTTAATCCCCCACATCAACCCTCACCTAAATACTTTTCACAGTATTCCAAAGCCAATTTACATTGCAAATGTTTTATTGTCAATTAAATACTTCTAAAGCGTGCATTCGTTGTTGAATAGTTGAAAATAGGATAGTCAATTTGTGCATAGCAAGATCCCACAATTGGTAAAGAAATGAATGACCAGAGGTTTGTTTCAGTGATGGCCATCCAATTTTTTAACAGAGGCTTGTTAAATTTAGCCATTCAGTAGTACTTAGCAGTGGCATGGAGGAGTCATAGAGTGATACAGTGTGGAAACAGGCCCTTCAGCCCAAGTTGCCCACACCAGCCAACATATCCCAGCTATACTAGTCCCACCTGCCTGTGTGTGGTCCATATCCCTCCAAACTAGTCCTATCCATGTACCTGTCTAACTGTTTCTTAAACTTTGGGAGAGTCCCAGTCTCAACTACCTCCTCTGGCAACTTGTTCCATACACTCACCACTCTTTGTATGAAAAAGTTACCCCTCAGATTCCTATTAAAACTTATCCCCTTCACCTTAAACCTATGTCCTCTAGTCCTCGATTCACCTACTCTGGGCAAGAGACTTTGTTCATCTACCCGATCTATTCCTCTCATTGCAAGAACAGCCCATCACCTGCACAAGTGGGGGATGACAGACAGACCCTGCTTGCGACTGCGGATATCCAGACCAGACCAGACCATCCCGCACATCGTGAATGACTGTTCACTGACGCTTTTCCCTGATGGCATCAAGGCCATCCACTCAGCAGCTGCTGCTGCCCTGGCCTGGATGTCCACCCTTGACCTACAACTTTAGGCTGTGCACGCAATACGCAAGAAGAAGATTCCTCTCGTGATTTTATACAACTCTAAAAGATCACCCCTCATCCTCCCTCGCTCCAAGGAATAGAGTCCCAGCCGACTCAACCTCTCCCTGTAGCTCAGACCCTCCAGTTCTGGCAACATCCTCATAACTCTTCTCTGTACCCTTTCCAGCTTGACACCATCTTTCCTAGGAAGCTCAATCTTTCTCAAACGGGCCCATTGTCCTTCTGGTTCACCGGATTGATACAGAGGGTGGAGAGCAAGGTGTGGGGGCAGCATTCTCCCAGTTGTCAGTGGGAAATATAAATGGGATTCTGTTTGGGGTTTGCATCTTAAGTTGAAGGTTTGACCATTCTCTGAACTTGACCAGCTCAGAGAATAACCCCCTTTCCTCCTCATCACTCAGTTGGAATCAAATCTGCCCACTTGAGTGTGCAGTAAGGACTTTGGTTGAATGGATTAGTTGAGGAACAGCACCTCCTAAAGAGCAACACTCTCCCAGAACTGACATCCTACTCTTATTGTCAAGCCTCTGTAGGACTCACATTCTTGATTTCAATAGCGTCATGACAATTATTGATGGATTTTGGATTAATCTTCACCAGTGAAGAAGTCAATGCTGAACCCCAACCTCTGGAGAGTGAAACTGAAAGAGTGGCATGGTGGCACAGCAGTAGAGATGCTGCCTCACAGTGCCAGAGAGCTGGGTTCAACCCCGACTAAGGGTGCTGTCTGTATGGAGTTTGTTGGTTCTCCCTGTGACTGCGTGGGTTTTCTCTGGATGCTCTGGGTTCCTCCCACACACCAAAGATGCACAGGTTTGTAGGTTAATTGACTTCAGTAAATTTGCCCCTAGTGTGTAGGGTAGTGTTAGTGTATGGGTGATCGCTGGTCAGCGTGGACTCGGTGGGCCAAAGGGGCCTGTTTCCACGCTGTATCTCTAAAGACTAAAGCAGGGTCCATCAGTGGGAGAAATTTGGGTTTGGTGTACCAATGGGTGCCATTGATTTGGGCATAAGCACAATGGGTGTGTGTATTGGGACTACAGGTCCAGAGGTTAGTGCACTCTACATGACCATTCCCATGCTTACTAAGAGGCGCACAATGTCTTCCACTCTCAAATTCCTGATGCATATTCCATGGAGCAAAACTCCATGCCAGGAGCACAAATCATACAAAACAACTCCTTGAGCAGATATATAAAATGTAGAGTGGCCTCTGTAGGCTGATAGCCATGGCTTGCAAGGCTATCACAAGTGAAGGACCCTATTCCACAGCACTACAGTTCCAAACATATCCAAATCACAAGCAGTTATAAACACTTCTGAGGGTGCATTCTTTGTATCGTTGTTTAGGCAGTAGATATACTCCACAGTTAGTAGCTGGTAATTTTCACCAGATAACTAGGATTGTGAATTACAGAAAGACTGTCTGCTCCTGAGCTTTATTTTCTAAAACCACCTCAAAATGATATATCTTTGAGAAAATAATGCAGGCCATTTATAAACTTTATGCTTAAGCTCACAGACACATCCGCTCCTGTTGCTAGCAACTTGGCAAGGGGAGAACTATCATTAAAACAAAGACATCCCACGCGCTGCCAAGTCTTGCAGTCTACAATTTACAGGATTATATGATTCAGTTCAAAAACACCCTTCAATTGGCTTGAAGCTGCAAAACATATAATGAAGTTTTCAGAAATCTGCCTGACTGTAACTCAGTTCCATATACAACTGGTGCAAGCAACTTGGTTCTTAACCAGAAAGAGTTGCTGGAAGTAGTGCGATGTCTCGGCCCTTTGCATCTCAGCCATTCTAATACAGACTCTGGGCATGAGCCCTCGGCCATATCCACAGAAACCTAGCTCTTGGTGCGCCAATCTTTGTACCCTTTCATAAACACAAAAACTGGAGGAACTCAGTGGGTCAGGCAGCATCTCTGGAGAAAAGGAACAGGCCCTTCTTCAGACTGAGAGTCAGGGGAATGGGGAAACGGGAGATATAGATGGTGATATAGAAAGATATAGAACAAATGAATGAAAGATATGTAAAAAAAACAACGATGATCGAGGAAATATCGCATTCTCCGACCATATTGCAGCAACAAATTCATTATTCAGCTTTTTTACCATTGCTAAATATGGCAATATTTTACCTTATTCTCTTCATAGAATGTTATTGAACAAATACTTGATGCTCAACTTTGTATTTGGGCAAATTTCCAAATTCTCTGTCAAAAAGGCAAGCGTTAAGTTACAGGAGATGAGATAGTGGAGAGGTTTTGGGAGTCAATTGCAGAGATGGAAACTGTGACAGCTGAAGGATTGGTTGCCAGTGGTGGAGTGATTCAATTCAGGAGGATGGTCAAGAGGCTAGAAGTCCATAGGGCTAGGGTTGGTGAAAGGTATAGAGATAAGGTGGGATGAGGCCATGTAGGGATTTGAAAACAAGAAGGACAATCTCCAAATCTAACTCCTAGGAGCTGATAGAAATCGATAAACAATAGGGTGAATGAAATGAATAGAGGGATGAGAAGAACTAAAGTTTTGCCCTCAGGTTAATGTTAAAATAGTAACTATACTTCAAAAACATTCTACTGGCTGTAAAACACTGTTTGATAGACTGAAAGGGACAATGTACACGTTATAAAAATGCTAATTTTTCCAGGAATCTCAGCCCTCAGGCAACTAAAAAAATTCACAACAAATAGAAGCAGGAATATGTCATTTGGCCCTTCATGACTGCTCTGTCAATCAATAAGCTCCTGGCTTATATTTTACCACAGAGTTGCTTTTCTGCGTTAACTCCATATCTCATGACTTTCTAAATATCCAAAGATTTATTGACCCCATCTTGTGTACACCCAGCATCTGAACTTGCACAGCCCCCTTGGATAGAAAATTCCAAAGGCTTATCACCTCAGTCCTGAATGACCAATTGCTTATTTTATGACTATGACCTCTGTTTCGAGATACCCTGTCATCACTTAATGAAAAATCAGACACATGGAAATAATGCAGTAGGCGGCACAGTGACCCAGCGGTGGAATTGCTGCCTTAGAGAGACCCAGGTTCGACTCAGACTACGGGTGCTGTCTGAATGCTGTTTGTACATTGTCCCAATGGCCACAGGGTTTTCTCGGGGTGCTCTGGTTTTCTCCCACATTCCAAAGATGCACAGGTTTTTAGGTTAACTGGCTTATGTAAATTGGCCCTAGTGTGTAAGATGTGAAACTGGGATTATTGGTCGCCGCGGACTCGGTGGGCTGAAGGACCTGCTTCCACAATGTATCTCTAAACTAAACTGCAAGCAAAGTTAGTAAAATATCTGCCACGATATTATGAATGGGCAGAGCAGCCACAAAGGGCCAAGTGGTATAATCCTGCTTCCATTTGTTATGCAGTTTTTGGAGCTAACTAAGGACTGAGATATCAGGAAAGATTTGCATTTTTATAGCATCGATCCCGTCCCTTTCAGTACATCAAACAGTCCTTTGCAGCCAATTCATTCAAGCTCATTGGACAATGCTACAGCTCCCACACTTACATTTCATCCAAAGTAAATTGATCCGATGGAAAAACAGATACCTGCTACTGAATCTGAACATTCACCAAGAGATTTAAGATTTTCTTGGATAGAATTTATGATTCAATTTGAATTGACTGTGGATCGTTGGAGTCTGGTCATGTATTAAACTTTTTTAACCATCAATTGATGGGATTACCAGCAATTGGTCAAAGCCAGCAGCTGGATGCAGTTAAGTAAACTGGTCACTTCTGATATAGGTTCCAACCATTCTGAAAGGATGATGATAGCATCCTTGTAGTGTTTTTCCACTTGTTCAATTCATTCCAACGTGCTTGACAGGCAATGCAATACATTAGAAATGTGGGTGCTCTAATGTGGAGACTAATGCACACAGCGTGATCCCACAAATGGCGATGTTGGTTACCAGTTCATCTGTTTCATTTATAACAGATCAGAGATAATGATTATCCAGGATACCAGAGATAACTCTCAACTCCGATTCAAAATAACAAGGAATTACAATCAATGGGAGGAAAACAGGCTGTGGTTTAATATTTCAACAAAATGGAAGTATCTTCAGTAGTGCAGCACTCCATCAGAGTCTCCTGGATACATCTGACCAAGCCTCTTGGGACTCAGGTATGGAAAGTTACTTTGATTTGCATCCCTTTAAAATGGAGATTCTTTTCCTTGATTCTGAGACCTGGCTTCAATAGATAAAGAATCTAATCCTTTTGATTAATTTGCCTTTGTTACAATTACTTTTATGACATTCATAATGTGACTGATTTCCCTGAATTCAGTCCAGTGGTTTGTTAACCTGGTTTCCCCAGTCAACAAGCCTATTGTTATTCCCAGTAAACCTATCCAAGTATCACAGAGGCCTGACACTGTTTAACTGGCAACAAGCAGAAACACAAAATCACTGATCCATTGCTCCCCATTCTTGTAATGACACTGACTGAAAGAGCTGAAAGTTTACCATTGAATGCGCTGGGGTCATGTCAAGTTTTACAATGTGAGCAGAAAGGAACTGACAAATTGTAATAGATTTTAACACGAAGCTAAAGAAAATATTTCCAGTTTCTTCAACTAATTAATTACAGCACAACTTCTGAAGAAACATAATTTTTTTAACATTTTGCCAACAGGAGAAATGGTTTAAAGAGTTCAACATTGAGAAGGTTGTTAAAGAACAAGGGGAAAAAGTGGACTCGATCAAAAACTCTGCTTCAGTCAAATCTGTGGTATACTGTATTAGCAATTAGTTGGTTGGTAGATTGGAATTGAGAAGATGGGAAGATGAGTGTGCATTATCAGGATGCAGTGAGGATGAAGAACGTATTGGTTGCACTATGTGGACCTGAAGGAGATAAAGGGAAATATTAGAACAGTAATGCAGTATTGCCCAAGTAATGTGATGGAGAGAAAGTGTTTAACAATGGTGGTTTTGAGACATAATCACATGCTGTTAAAAGGGTCGATCAGAGAATCTGGGACGCTTGAATAGGAGGATGGTGGATAGCTTCTCACACCTCAACTTCCATGACGTCTTCCTGGTAAACACTTGTCTACACACATTACTGCCGCGTTACAGCACATGACACCTTACCTCGTTATCTATTCCAAGAATCTCCCTGAATTGCGGTTTCCAAACCATAAGGTGGTTGGAGGGCTCGGGATGCTTTACTCATGAGAAGATACATTATTCACATATTCAGAATTCTTCATATATAACAATAAATGACATGTTCAAGGACGTCCAAAACAAGAAGTGCAGCTGAGGGGGGAAGATTCTAATCAGACCTAAGCACCATTAGAAGGAAGCTGAGTGGCACAAAGTGCAATGTAGGGCAGATTGATCAGTGAACTGAATCATATTTAAAAAGCACAGGAATCATTGGCTAGCTATTTGGAAGAGTGATCATTTGAGCAGAATTACAATTAAGGCTGATAAAGTTCACCTAATGAGTCTCTTCAAATTGCCCATGTTTCATAATGGGATGCAATAATGTACTGACACAAAGTGCTGGAGTAACTCAACGGGTCAGGCGGAATATCTGGAGAAAAGGATTAGGTGACATCACCAGTCCATGTTCTCCAGAGATGCTGCCTGGCCCGCTGCATTACTCCAGCACTTTGTGTCTTTGTTTGTAAATCTGCATCTACAGTTCCTTGTATCTACAATAATGTACTGGTGGTGTTACAGGACTAACTGCTTGTATTTTGAACTGTTGATCTTAAGATATTATTTCAAATCTCAACATGCACCAAGAGAATTTAAATTGAAGTAAATGCAGGATTTTTAAAAAAAAATGCATTTCTTAACAATGATAACCATAAAGTTACTGTTATGTAGCTACTAATGTCCTTCAGGGGAACGAGAGCAAGTCCTTTTCTGGTTGGATCTAGAGTATATGTGACTCCAGACTCACCTTTTTTGTTAACTCAGCTGCCTCCTCAATTCAGGAGCAAGTAGGGTAGATACTATGTGGTGGCATTGCCAAAGATGTGTACATCTAATGGTCATCATTGAATAACACACCAGTCCTTTAAATAATGGCAGAGCAGATCTGCCTATCCTGTCACAAAATACATGCTTCACCTGCCCTGTCTTTAAGCAATATATCCTCTCCCCTCTGCATGGAATCTAATTGCCAAGTCAATCTGATGGTAAATAGTCAAACAGGAACTAGCATGTAACAACTTTTCAATTATTATTTCCCAACATCATAAATATAAGCCTTTTGATTGCCACATTGCTGTAGCACCTCACACAGTGAAGTCTTTTTTCTATCACAATTTTCCTGCCCTCCTCCACAAACATTGCCAGTTCTGTGCTGAGCTTCAAAGGACGTTGGTGCTAAGAATGTAGCAATATTATGTCTCTATCAGAAGACTGCTGCTGATCCGACACCGTTGCTCCACCTTCCCACCTGATCCCCATATCCTTCAAATGCCTGTGTTGCAAACCCATGCCCCACAACTGAGCAGCCACAGACCACTGGGGAAAAACATTTACAACCTTCGAAGTGAGTCATTTCTCCCCAACCCAGTTCAGTGATACAGCATGGAAACAGACCCTCCGGCCCACCAGGTCCACGCCAACCAATGATCACCCAAGCACTAGTTCTATCCTGTACACTAGGGACAATTTACAAAAGCCGATTAACCTGCAAACCTGCATGTCTTTGGAATGTGGGAGGAAACCAGAGCACCCGAAGAAAACCCATGCGGTCACAGGGGTAACGTACAAACTCCATTAAGATAGCACCTGTAGTCAGGATCGAACCGGGGCCTTTGGCATTGTAGGGCATTAACTCTACCGCTGCCCAGTGCTAAATGTCCAGTACCTTATCCTCCTAGATCTAGATTCTTTCCATCTCAGTACTTTGTACATTCTGTCTGGTATCACAGCCAAGATCACACATTCACAGCTATTAGTGAATGTCCCAAAGCTTTTGTTTGTGTGTTTTGAGCAGGGTGGGGGGACAGTTTCATGCCATGTCCAAAAACCACTTGGGCTGAGCTACCAGCTTGTTCACTGGCTGGATGTCAGAAACTGTCAGCCTCAGAGGGAGTATTTGCCAGGAAATTCACTCAATAATGACAATGCTAAACACATTTATTGCAGCAGCTGAGTATTTCCTTCAGTTCCATTGAGGTAGTGTTATGAACCAGGGAAGGATTTCTGAATAACTGTGCCTATAAACAGGACCCTAGCCACAAAATTGCCCAGAATTTGGCTCTGATATAAAGGGTTTAATTTTACAAAGGCCATATTTATTGATAAAACTGGTGATAGCCAGAGTGGAGATTGTGTCATTTCTTGTCCATCAATCATGACCATACTGATTGCCATAAGTGACTGAGATTTGCAACAGCTTCTGTTCCCTCAACCTTCAAACAAATTCTGTCATTTGGGCTATTTGACTGTTTATTTTTCAACCGATTGTTTGCTATTAATCATGCATCCTATCGCCTCTCCATCTTATTAGCTGATGTAGTATTGTCAATGAATATTCAATTGGTGAAGAGGTGCTCATTGTGAGATTTCACACAACAGGTGCATCGTTACCCAGTCTAGATCCCAGAATGCCTAACAGAGGTACAATGTTAATCACAAACAGTTCAAGATGGCGGCTCACCCACGCACTTCTCAAATGGAAGAGGAATGGGCAATAAATAGTCGCCTTGTACAGATTCCCAGGACGAATACAGGTCTGGCAATTCACTCACCAAGGTCAAAGTGTGCATTGGTGACCTTTGTGCCTAAGTTGCCGCTCCGTGCTCCTGCCAGACAAGACCTCTCACCTTGATAGTCAGGTTCTCTAAGGTGTAGCTAAGAAGGTCGTATAAATTTGGCAATGAACGTATAACCTCCGGGAATGCCGGATGGAGTTTTGAAAAGAAAATGTTTTGTAAATATTTATTTCTGGAATAAAGTATTTTTTGATATATAAAAAAAAAAGTAGCTAAGAAAGGTATTGACACAATCACAGCAAGACCACTCTGAAGTACATTGATAGATAGGTAGCAGTTCCAAAGCCAGCAACAGTTAGCACAATCCAGGCTTCCCAACCTGGAGGCCAATTAAACCGAATTTGGGCATTGCAGTAGAATGTGTAGTCGGTGCAATAAAGTGAATTGGCAACAGGGGTTTAAAGTTCGAGGGAACTCCTCCCTCTCTGGCCACGTTTGCTGTCACTTGCTCCAGTTTCTCCTCATGAGACTTATTGTCGATGGCAGGTCCAATGGCAGTTCCATAATGTACTGAGCTATGGGACTGGCTACTAGCTCCTCTTCCATCTGCCAGCAACAGCTTGCATATTCGGCCCAGTCCAATTCATCTGGATGGAAGAGCTGACTCACACCAAAATGGTAACTGGTTTATGTTGATCAATGTTAATGATGTGCGTGAATTTATAACACTTTAATGGGTTTAAAGAGAAATTAATATTTTCAATATTTTAATTTTTTTAAATTAAAGCCAATTAAAGTTACTGATCTTAAAACCTGTTTTTTTTCCCACCAATGAAGTGAGTGGGTGACATGGCAATCTAATTAATGCATGTGAACACACAACAGCAATTAACAGGCCATCTCCTGGCAGCTTTTGGTATAAAGTTGGTGTCATGTGTCTACCACATTTGCCTGCTTAACAATAATTACTGTATTGCAAAAGGTAATTAGTTATATTTCAGATGATTTAAGAATGCCAGAAAGATGTTTTGCACATTTAAGCTTTTTATGCTTCCTTTTGCATTCCTCAACCTTGCTTCTCAGCAGGATTTCCTGAGCTTCTATCTAGCCTATTTCTTTGGGGTTTTCTCCTTATGGCGCAGTGCAAGGCAGGTTAGAAGCCCAATAAGTTTTTTTAGCTCTTGGTTTCCCCCCTTTCTTGTGCTTTGGTTAAAATGGTGCTTCTCGCCTTTTTTGGAGGCAATTCCTTTTACACAAGTCTTTAAAATCCAACTGGTTATAAGTTCTGCTTATCGACACAAAATGCTGGAATAACTCAGCAGTGGAATAACTCAGTGGAATAACAGGCAGCATCTCTGGAGAGAAGGAATGGGTGCCATTTCGGGTCGAGACCCTTCTTCAGACTAGAGTCTGGGGAAAGGGAAACAAGAAATATAGATGGTGAAGTAAAGCGATATTGAACAAATGAATGAAAGATATGCAAAAAAGTAACAATAATAGACTCAGGAACAGCTTCATCCCCAGGGCCATAGCTGCTATGAACCGGTCCTGCTGAGCCGGATGGCCACAACGCATAGATCAACTTGCACTTTACCCTGTCCAAAACTGTTACAACTGTTCGTTTCGTTGGGTTGCTGCTGTCTAAATTACCTAAATTAGTGCATCGTATGGGAGGCGCATTCCCAATCTCGTTGTACCCCTGGGTACAATGACAATAAAGATATATTGTATTGTATTGTATTGTATTGTATTGTAAAGGCCATTGTTAGCTATTGCTAGGTGAGAATGAGAAGCTGGTGCGACTTGGATGGGGGAGGGATGGAGAGAGAGATGAGCTTCTGCTTATCTTTGGCTCCGCCCTTCTGCCTTATTCATCATTAGCAATCTTGATCGGAGGAGAATCTCTCACCACCCAGTTATTAATGCCTTCACGAGGCAACTCAACTTTGTCTATTAAATCCTAACCCCCATTAGCGCACTAATGAGACTGAGCATGAATTAGGCCTCCATCAACTGTAGATCGTTTTCAAACATCTCATACACGACTGGACCTGATCATCTTTGTGGGATAACTTGTATATCTTTGGTTGCAATCTTTTTCCCTCTCTTGCTCCTTTTGACTATTCTCACCCTCTACCCTTTTCTAGCCTTTTCCCATTTTGATCACAGTTAACTTATTCCTTGAATATGGATGTTACTGCTAAGGCGAGTATTTAGAATCATAGTCACATAGTTAAAGTCAGACAGCCCAGAAAGAGGCTCTTTGGTCAACCATGTCCATGTTGGTCATTAAGTACTAATCCTATTTCTTAGTACTTGGTTGGAAGTTGATTATGTCTTAGCGGTTCAACAGTTCATCAGTTTTCTTTCTTAAATGCTGTGAAAGTACTTGCCTCCATGACCTTCTCAGGCAGTATGTTCCAGATTGCAACAACTCTTTAAAAAAAATCTTCCAAGGATCCCCTCTAAACCACAGTGCAAATGTCAGAGGTTGCATGTGCATGTTTAAGTGTATGTGGGTGGCAGTGTGGTGCCTTGTGTGCGAATCTGAGGGTGTGTAAGAATGTCTGTGGAGGCGAGTATGGATATGAATTGGATTTTGTTTTCTGAAAGAATATGTACGAGCGACTGAATGTGTTAGACTGTGTATGCACACGAGTTTGTGTTTATGCATGTGAACAAAAGTGCGATTGTGTGTGTGAGGAAATTTGTAATTGTGATCTTCGAAACCTTGTGGTCTATTAATGCTGTGTACAAAAGACTGCTAGCGTGCGTGAGTTTGAGTGAAAGTGTGAGCCTGTGTTTTCATGTGTCTGTGAGAGAGGGAAAAACTGTTAGACTGTGTGAAAGTAAGCGTGAATGTGAAATCTCCAATTTAACACTAAATTCCAAGATCTGAAAATTGGTCAAGTTTTATCTGAAATATCTTTATTAAGTTCAGGGTTTCAGGGGTGAGGCACTTTAAACTCACAATTGCCACAGAGATACAATAGTTGTCTGTGGCATTTGGAATTGTGGCGCTCGTCTGTGCCGCCTATCTCCAGTGGATGGTGCTTCCTGACTCGACTCTCAGTGTAATACCCTGTCATTAAAGAATGCCAGATGTTTGAAAGGGTTTTTATGGAACTATTTTGCTTTCTCTAACTTTATTCTGAATTTAAGAGCCTACGATTAACATTCTCGTAACCATCTAAGTAATAAAAAAAACGGAGTTTTGAAACAATCTGCTCAGTCTTTCAATTAGCTCTCCAAATAGCTCAAAGTAAGCCCTGCCCAACAAGCACTCTTACCCCTGGAACGGACTGAGAAGAGATTTACATAAGCTTACAGCACAGAAGCAGGTCGTTTGGGCCATTTGGTCCATGCTGGAGTGTACACTCAACACAGAGCTTCTTCCATCTTGCTTCATCACACTCTGCCACGTCCTATTCATTCCTCCTGTTTTACTCTGCTTCCTCTTACTGTATGTTAACTCTGCCTTTTCTTATTGTAGCAAGTTCTGTACTCCCATTGTTCTCTGCTAGAGACTTCTCTTTAATTTATCACTGGTTTTTTTTGTGACTCCAGTTTTGCACCTTTAGCAGCGATTCAGTTTGTCACAATTGTGTGTTGCATGTTCCTGAGTTCAAACCCCATTCCAGAGACATGAAGACACAAATCTCCAGTGATTTTTCAATGGAGGGTGTTTCGGTTTAACGTACATCTACGTCACTGATTTGAAATAGTCCCTGCAGCAACTTCCATTCTCACCCCCTCCTTGATTTCTAAAAGAGTGAATGAGGATAAACCATTACCCCTTGATGGATAAGTGGAGGGTCAACAGTTTAAAACAGAATTAGGTGCACATACTGCTTTGCCTCAGCATCTGTGTACAATTATTAGAGCTTTAAGAGAACCATAGATAGTGACATTTCCTGCATCATGATCATCAAGGAAGAGGAGATTAGGGAAAGAAGGGTGGAGAAGTTGTCACATGGATCTCTACAGCAAAGAAGTCAGAAAAATTAAGACCTTAAAAATTAGTTCTGTTTCACTTTCCGTAGATACTGACTTAGCAGTGAGGAGTTTCCAGCATTTTTTGTGTTTATCTCAGATTTCCCGCATTTGCAGTTTTTTTGATTTCTTGCTATAGTTCCACTCCTGATAGGTTGATCTGACACTAGACCATGTTTATCGTTCATCTCTAGTTTCCCAAGAATCAAAACTATTGGTGAGTGGAGAGTCCATATGTACCACGCTAAGTAAAGATGGCAGACTTTCCTCGTAGGATATCAATGATGCAATGAATTTTTAATGACAATCCAGTAGTTTCACCATCATGCTATAATTATATTTAGTTATTTAAATTTAAATTCCCCAGTTACCCTTGGTGGATTTGAACTCATTTCACTGGATCCATAGTGCAGATTTCTGGCTGTTAGTTAATTCAGTGATTTGGCCACTCGGTCACCTTGCCTTGTATCTTTGCAGTACCCGGAGGGGCTATGATCTTGTTAAAGTGCACTGGCTTCCATCAATGGGTAACACTGTGCAAAGTTGAATGATCCTGATGGATATTGGATGATAAATACATCTGCTGGCTGGATGGGGAACAGTTTCCATGTCATCGACACTTCCTGCATCATGATCTTCAGCCTGAATTCTGAGGGGATAAAATGACAGTATTTCTTCCAACACTGTCCTTTTGATCTCGTTGCTTCCCAGTCTGAAACATGTTTTTTATTTAAATATTAATTTCTTCCAAGAAAAAATGTACTATAAGGTTAGTGAGTAGTGATAACTGGGACTGCGATTCTGACAACAGTGGAACACAATCCCTTTGATCTGCCTAAATCTGGATAATTTGAACTGACAGTACCCACTCTTGGTACACATCTCTTTTCCTGTCTCTTCTTTTTGACTTTACGAATAAGCACTGATTCTCCAGTGCAGTAAGTGTCTTAATTCCTCCTTCTCATTTTAAAGCAAATGGCCAATAATTTCAGGGGCAGGCATGTTGTTTATTTCCC